>NC_056452.1:33761092-33791092 GCF_018296145.1 Oncorhynchus tshawytscha | reverse complement strand
CTGACCCTACCCCCCCGACACATAAACTACTGCAGCATAAATACTGGAGCCTGAGACTGGAGGGGTCAGGAGACACTGTTGCCCCATCTGATGATACCCCCGGACAGGGCCAAACAGGAAGGATATAACCCTACCCACTTTGCCAAAGCACAGCCCCCACACCACTAGAAGGATATCTTCAACCACCAACTTACTATCCTGAGACATGGCCGAGTATAGCCCACAAAAATCTCAGCCACGACACAACCCAAGGGGGGGCGCCAACCCAGACAGGAAGATCACATCAGTGACTCAACCCACTCAAGTGGCGCACCCCTCCTAGGGACGGCATGAAAGAGCACCAGTAAGCCAGTGACTCAGCCCCTGTAATAGGGTTAGAGGCAGAGAATCCCAGTGGAAAGAGGGGAACCGGCCAGGCAGAGACAGCAAGGGCGTTTCGTTGCTCCAGAGCCTTTCCGTTCACCTTCCCACTCCTGGGCCAGACTACACTCAATCATATGACCCACTGAAGAGATGAGTCTTCGGTAAAGACTTAAAGGTTGAGATCGAGTTTGCGTCTCTGACATGGGTAGGCAGACCGTTCCATAAAAATTGAGCTCTATTGGAGAAAGCCCTGCCTCCAGCTGTTTGCTTAGAAATTATAGGGACAATTAGGAGGCCTGCGTCTTGTGACCGTAGCGTACGTGTAGGTATGTATGGCAGGACCAAATCAAAGAGATAGGTAGGAGCAAGCCCATGTAATGCTTTGTAGGTTAGCATTAAAAACCTTGAAATCAGCCCTTGCCTTGACAGGAAGCCAGTGTAGGGAGGCTAGCACTGGAGTAATATGATCAAATGTTTTGGTTCTAGTCAGGATTCTAGCAGCTGTATTTAGCCCTAACTGAAGTTTATTTAGTCCTTTATCCGGGTAGCCGGAAAGTAGAGCATTGCAGTCATCTAACCTAGAGGTAACAAAAGCATGGATGAATTTTTCTGCATCATTTTTGGACAGAAAGTTTCACATTTTTGCAATGTTACGTAGATGGGAAAAAGCTGTCCTTGAAACAGTCTTGATATGTTCGTCAAAAGAGAGATCAGTGTCCAGAGTAACGCTGAGGTCCTTCACAGTTTTATTTGAGACAACTGTACAACCATTAAGATTAATTGTCAGATTCAACAGAAGATCTCTTTGTTTCTTGGGACCTAGAACAAGCATCTCTGTTTTGTCCGAGTTTAAAAGTAGAACGTTTGCAGCCATCCACTTCCTTATGTCTGAAACACAGGCTTCTAGTGAGGGCAATTTTTGAGCTTCACCATGTTTCATTGAAGTGTACAGCGGTGTGTCATCCGCATAGCAGTGAAAGTTAACATTATGTTTTCAAATGACATCCCCAAGAGGTAAAATATATAATGAAAACAATAGTGGTCCTAAAACGTATCCTTGAGGAACACTGAAATTTACAGTTATTTGTCAGAAGGCAAACAATTCACAGAGACAAGCTGACATCTTTCCGACAGATAAGATCTAAACCAGGCCAGAACTTGTCCGTGTAGACCAATTTGGGTTTCCAATCTCTCCAAAAGAATGTGGTAATCGATGGTATCAAAAGCAGCACTAAGGTCTAGGAGCACGAGGACAGAAGCAGAGCCTCGGTCTGATGCCATTAAAAGGTAATTTACCACCTTCACAAGTGCAGTCTCAGTGCTATGATGGGCTCTAAAACTAGACTGAAGCATTTCGTATACATTGTTTGTCTTCAGGAAGGCAGAGAGTTGCTGCGCAACAGCCATTTCTAAAATTTTTGAGAGGATTGAAAGATTCGATATAGGCCGAGAGTTTTTTATATTTTCTGGGTCAAGGTTTGGCCTTTTCAAGAGAGGCTTTATTACTGCCACTTTTAGTGAGTTTGGTACACATCCGGTGGATAGAGAGCCGTTTATTATGTTCAACATAGGAGGGCCAAGCACAGGAAGCAGCTCTTTCAGTAGTTTAGTTGGAATCGGGTCCAGTATGCAGCTTGAAGGTTTAGAGGCCATGATTATTTTCATCATTGTGTCAAGACATATAGTACTAAAAGACTTGAGTGTCTCTCTTGATCCTAGGTCCTGGCAGAGTTGTGCAGACTCAGGCCAACTGAGCTTTGGAGGAATACGCAGATTTAAAGAGGAGTCCGTAATTTGCTTTCTAATAATCATGATCTTTTCCTCAAAGAAGTTAATGAATTTATAACTGCTGAAGTGAAAGCCATCCTCACTTGGGGAATGCTGCTTTTTAGTTAGCTTTGCGACAGTATCAAAAATAAAATTTGGCTGTTCTTATTTTCCTCAATTAAGTCGGAAAAATAGGATGATCGAGCAGCAGTAAGGGCTCTTCGATACACCACGGTACTGTCTTTCCAAGCTAGTCGGAAGACTTCCAGTTTGGTGTAGCAGCAGTGAGGGCTCTTCGATACTGCACGGTACTGTCTTTCCAAGCTAGTCGGAAGACTTCCAGTTTGGTGTAGCAACAGTGAGGGCTCTTCGATACTGCACGGTACTGTCTTTCCAAGCTAGTCGGAAGACTTCCAGTTTGGTGTGCACCATTTCCGTTCCAAATTTCTGGAAGCTTGCTTCAGAGCTCGGGTATTTTCTGTACAACAGAACTTTCAGATTACCAGGGAGCTAGTTTGTTATGAGAAATGTTTTTAGTTTTTAGGGGTGCAACTGCATCTAGGGTATTGCGCAAGATTAAATTGAGTTCCTCAGTCAGGTGGTTAACTGATTTTTGTCCTTGGGTAGGCAGAGGTAGTCTGGAAGGGCACCAAGGAATCTTTGTGTTGTCTGTGAATTTATAGCACGACTTTTGATGCTCCTTGGTTGGGGTCTGAGCAGATTATTTGTTGAAATTGCAAACGTAATAAAATGGTGGTCCGATACTCCAGGATTCTGAGGAAAAACATTAAGATCCACAACATTTATTCCATGGGACAAAACTAGGTCCAGAGTATGACTGTGACAGTGAGTAGGTCCGGAGACATGTTGGACAAAACCCACTGAGTCGATGATGGCTCTGAAAGCCTTTTGGATTGGGTCTGTGGACTTTTCCATGTGAATATTAAAGTCACCAAAAATTAGAATATTATCTGCTATGACTACAACGTCCGATAGGAATTCAGGGAACTCAATGAGGAACGCTGTATATGGCCCAGGAGGCCTGTAAACAGTGCTATAAAAAAGTGATTGAGTAGGCTGCATAGATTTCATGACAAGGAGCTGAAAAGACAAAAACATATCTTTTTTTTTGTAAATTGAAATTTGCTGTCGTAAATGTTAGCAACACCTCCGCCTTTGCGGGATACACAGGGGATATGGTCACTAGTGTAACCAGGAGGTGAGGCCTCATTTAACACAGTAAATTCATCAGGCTTAAGCCATGTTTCAGTCAGGCCAACCACATCAAGATTACGATCAGTGATTAGTTCATTGACTATAATTGCCTTTGAAGTAAGGGATCTAACATTAAGTAGCCCTATTTTGAGATGTGTGGTATCACGATCTCTTTCAATAATGACAGGAATGGAGGAGGTCTTTATCCTAGTGAGATTGCTAAGGCGAACACCGCCATATTTAGTTTTGCCCAACCCAGGTCGAGGCACAGACACGGTCTCAATGGGGATAGCTGAGCTGACTACACTGACTGTTGTCATGACGTTGGCCTCTATAGCAACCCCAACCCCCTCTCCCTGCCTCCCCCTTGCCTCCTTCAACTAGGCTGCTGTGGTCAGAGGTCGTAGATTCCTGAGAAGACCTCCTCATGGACACACAGTATAGAGAGAATAGATTTTCATGGAGCACAAAGGAATTTTTTCCACCTCACAGAACTTGAGCTAGGGAACAAATTTCATGTTCCGGAGAAAGTATAAAAGATCAGTGAACAATCCAGCTACGAACTGGTCCGTTTGTTACAACTTGGGGAAGCTCATGGGAGACGCTGTGGCCACATTACCATAACGCTGTTTATATAATAGCCTCAGATATGAGGTTTACATCTAATTGTTGTATAAGATGAATGAGTGAGTATGGTACTGTTTGTATATTTGTGTAATATGATTTTGGACTGTTTAATGAAGAAAAATACAATTCCCTTTTGATTTGAACTAAATCAGAGGACCGCCCCTGAGCCCAGTTAGGGTCAGACATCCTGGGACAGCCTTCTTCGGCCCTTCCGAATAAAACCCCCACTCGGGTTTTCGATCAGCAGACCGAGCTTACCTCAATTACGAGATGGCTAAAGGTTGCAGACCATGTTTTTCCCCATTAGGAGGACAAAGGTTGTAGACCATTGCTGAATCTTTTAACCATACCACGTGGTTAAACTCTTAGACTATCGATACCGACAGAATAAGAACAAGTCTTTGATATTAATTACTATTCTGCAGCTAGGAATTCGGTATCATTGAACACGAAGAACGACAACCGCCGACACATCCATTCTATAACGAATGTCACTCTGAACAATCCCCTCTAACCACAACCGAGAGAGAGAGGGAGAGAGACGGACATTTCTACAAAATAAATTAACTTTTCACCAGCGATCAAGACAACACATTGAGCGTAAATATATATATTGTTTGCAATTGTTCTCGAATGACTGAGCGTTCATGTGTAAAGGATTAGCATTTCAATTGTTATAATTATAACTCTGTAGTGACTTCTTAGTCGACCCCAACTTCACCCTTTGTCTAACAAGCCGCCATGCCGGTTTAGCCCACTAGGGCACATTCTCCTATCATTTCATGTAACCACATTTACCTTGTTTGTTTGTTTGTTTATGCATTTCTGTGAATTACTTAGTTAGTAATAAATAAATTATTTAAGACAATTGATGTATGGATGACTCATAGTGAAGACTGGGTTTGTGCAGATAACCAACAATTTACGAAGTTTGGAATGAGACTAACGTGAGGTAAAATTCATTAATTCGAAGACTAATTGATCAGATAAAATATCTGAAAAGTTATTTTAGGAAAATGATAACTTTGTAATCTTAATATTTTTCCTTGGTGCCCCGACTTCCTTCGTTATTACGGTTACATGATTAATCAGTCTAATCGTGTAATAACTAATTACAGAGAATCTTTGATAAAAAACTATCAGTCTTCAGTTAAAATAATAGTAAAGACACAACACTGTGCTAGTGGCAGACTCCACTAAGCTGGCAGGCTGGCTAACAGCATGCTGCCTGGCCTGCACCCTATCTCATTGTGGAGCTAGAGGAGTTAGAGCCCTGTCTATATTGGTAGATAGGATGAGAGCACCCTTCCATCTAGGATGGAGTCCGTCACTCCTCAGCAGGCCCTGCTTGGTCCAGTTTGTGGGTGCGTCCCAGAAAGAGGGCCAATTATCTACAAATTCTATATTTTGGGAGGGGCAGAAAACAGTTTTCAACCAGCGATTGAGTTGTGAGACTCTGCTGTAGAGCTCATCACTCCCCTAACTGGGAGGGGGCCAGAGACAATTACTCAATGCCGACATATCTTTCTAGATGATTTACACGCTGAAGCTATGTTGCGCTTGGTGACCTCTGACTGTTGTTTCATCCTAACATTGTTGGTGCCGACGTGGATAACAATATCTCTATACGCTCTACACTCGCCAGTTTTAGCTTTAGCCAGCACCATCTTCAGATTAGCCTTAACGTCGGTAGCCCTGCTCCCTGGTTAACAGTGTATGATCGCTGGATGATTCGTTTTAAGTCTAATAATGCAGGTAATGGAGTCACCAATGACTAGGGTTTTCAATTTGTCAGAGCTAATGGTGGGAAACTTCGGCATCTCAGACCCCGTAACTGGTGGAGTAGAGACCAGAGAAGGCTCGGCCTCAGCCTCCGACTTGCTGCTTAATGGGGAGAACCGGTTAAAAGTTTCTGTCGGCTGAATGAGCGACACCGGTTGAGCATTCCTACAGCATTTCCCTCCAGAAACCGTGAGAAAGTTGTCCGGCTGTGGGGAATATGCGAGGGGATTAATACTAACATTACTATCTGTACTTACTGGTGGCACAGACGCTGTTTCATCCTTTCCTACACTGAAATTACCCTTGCCTAACGATTGCGTCTGACGGACAACGTTCTGAGCCCTCTCCTGTACTCCCTGTTCACCCACGACTGCGTGGCCATGCACGCCTCCAACTCAATCATCAAGTTTGCGGACGACACAACAGTGGTAGGCTTGATTACCAACAACGACGAGACGGCCTACAGGGAGGAGGTGAGGGCCCTCGGAGTGTGGTGTCAGGAAAATAACCTCACACTCAACGTCAACAAAACTAAGGAGATGATTGTGGACTTCAGGAAACAGCAGAGGGAACACCCCCATCCACATCGATGGAACAGTAGTGGAGAGGGTAGCAAGTTTTAAGTTCCTCGGCATACACATCACAGACAAACTGAATTGGTCCACTCACACAGACAGCATCGTGAGGAAGGCGCAGCAGTGCCTCTTCAACCTCAGGAGGCTGAAGAAATTCGGCTTGTCACCAAAAGCACTCACAAACTTCTACAGATGCACAATCGAGAGCATCCTGGCGGGCTGTATCACCGCCTGGTATGGCAACTGCTCCGCCCACAACCGTAAGGCTCTCCAGAGGGTAGTGAGGTCTGCACAACGCATCACCGGGGCAAACTACCTGCCCTCCAGGACACCTACACCACCCGATGCTACAGGAAGGCCATAAAGATCATCAAGGACATCAACCACCCGAGCCACTGCCTGTTCACCCTGCTGTCATCCAGAAGGCGAGGTCAGTACAGGTGCATCAAAGCTGGGACAGAGAGACTGAAAAACAGCTTCTATCTCAAGGCCATCAGACTGTTAAACAGCCACCACTAACATTGAGTGGCTACTGCCAACACACTGTCAATGACACTGACTCTACTCCAGCCACTTTAATCATGGGAATTGATGGGAAATGATGTAAATATATCACTAGCCACTTTAAACAATGCTACCTTACATAATGTTACTTACCCTACATTGTTCATCTCATATGCATACGTTGATACTGTACTCTATATCATCAACTGCATCCTTATGTAATACATGTATCACTAGCCACTTTAACTATGCCACTTGGTTTACATACTTATCTCATATGTATATACTGTACTCGATATCATCTACTGTATCTTGCCTATGCTGCTCTGTACCATCACTCATTCATATATCCTTATGTACATATTCTTTATCCCCTTACACTGTGTATAAGACAGTAGTTTTTTTGGAATTGTTAGTTAGATTACTTGCTCGTTATTAGTGCATTGTCGGAACTAGAAGCACAAGCATTTCGCTACACTCGCATTAACATCTGCTAACCATGTGTATGTGACAAATAAAATTTGATTTGATTTGAGCTGGGCTTGTAGCACAGCTATCCTCGCCGTAAGGAGATCGTTCTCCTGTATATTATGAGTACAGCGACTGCAATTAGAAGGCATCATGTTAATGTTACTACTTAGCTTCGGCTGTTGGAGGTCCTGACAAACCATGTCCAGATAAAGCGTCCGGAGTGAAAAAGTTGAGTGAGGAAAATAGAGATTTCAGACACACTCAGTGTTACAGACAGGGGCTTTTGTCTCAGAGATTTGGTTTGATTTGAGTCTACATTTATGGGATATTCTCATTAAAGCATTAATCAGCAGTTGAAACAATAACCAACCTGACTTCCACCCCTGTTTCAGTAAAAAGCTGAGGGATGGAGCTGGAGAAATGTAACCCCTCTCCTAGATAGAGCCAAGCATTCAATGACTGACCATCCATGATCTCACAATGCTAGTTTTAAACATGCTTTGAGGCTCTGCAGTGTTGTTTTCAACTACATTGTTTACAAACATTAGAGTTAACAAGCTTCTATTTTGGGTTCTGATAGAATGTGACTGTTAAACTAAGCTGCTGAGGCATTTCATAGTTATATTATTCCACAATCAATGGTTGTTTTTCATTAATACAGAAGTCCAAAAATGGATGGAGCAACTACAGATTGCCCCTTTAATCTGCTTCTATTAATTATGCAGATGCCTTGATGTGGAGTTTCATACTGGAGGGAGGATGAGAGGGGGAGGACAGGGACAGAGAGATCGACTAGAGCTGTTCTCATGGTAAGGTAACTTACCAAGTCAGTGTTTTCCGTTGGGAGAAAAGCAGGCTTAGAGCTGTTCTGCTGTAGGCCTAGAACACGCATGACTACAGCCTGACAGACCACTATGTAATCTAGAACTTCTAGGAGCCAAGCAGCTGGCTCTTCAGACACAGGAGGAGAGGAGAGGAGAGGAGAGGGAGAGAGAGGAGAGGAGAGGAGAGGAGAGGAGAGGAGAGGAGAGAGAGGAGAGGAGAGGAGAGGAGAGGAGAGGAGAGGAGAGGAGAGGAGAGGAGAGGAGAGGAGAGGAGAGGAGAGGTCCTTGTATATTGGGTTATGGAGATTTTTGCTTTTAATTCGTTTTTTGTAGCTTCATTTCGATCTCCAGTTTGAGTTTGAGGCCTATATGTGTGCATGTGAATGATCAGTCAATTAAAACCCAATTTATTTCAAATAATCTATATAATAAAACCCAATTTACTGAAAATAATATATATATATTAAAACCCAATTTATTTCAAATAATCTATATACTAAAATCCAATTTATTTATAATTATCTATATATTAAAACCCAATTTATTTCAAATAATCTATATAATAAAACCCTATTTATTTTAAATAATCTATATATGAATTTTTTTATTTATTTATAATTATCTATATATTAAAACCAATTTATTTATAATTATCTACATATTAAAACCCAATTTATTTTAAATAATCTATATATTAAAACCCAATTTATTTAAATAATCTATTTATTAAAACCCAATTTATTTATAATTATCTATATATTAAAACCAATTTATTTATAATTATCTACATATTAAAACCCAATTTATTTTAAATAATCTATATATTAAAACCCAATTTATTTAAATAATCTATTTATTAAAACCCAATTTATTCAAAACAATCTATATAATAAAACCCAATTTATTCAAAACAATCTATATAATAAAACCCAATTTATTTAAATAATCTATATAATAAAACCCAATTTATTCAAAACAATCTATATAATAAAACCCAATTTATTTAAATAATCTATTTATTAAAACCCAATTTATTCAAAACAATCTATATAATAAAACCCAATTTACCTAAAGTATTCTGTAAAATAATTTAACTGTCTTTATGGTTATATATTGTTGATTGGAGATTGTTACAGATGCATGCAAACATTAACAATATTATGATTGAGCCTGTTTCCTGCTTGCTGTGTGTCCCAGACCAGCGGGTGGCGTCTTTCTGCACCATGACAGATATGCAGAGGGCCGAGGCGCTCCAAATCTCACAGGAACTGACCAGACGCGTGGCTGCAGCTGAGGGGGCCGCCCTAGAGGCAGGGTGAGAGCCTCATCACTTGTAATACACATACCATACCATACTATACTACACCATACCATACTATACCATACCATACCACACCATACCATACTATACTATACTATACTATACCATGCCATACTATACTACTCCATACCATACTATACCACACCATGCGGTACCATACTATACTAAACCATACCATACTATACCATACTATAATATACCATACCATGCCATACTATACCATACTATACTATACCATGCCACACTATACCATACTATACCAAACTATACCATACTATACTACACAATACCATACTATACTATACTATACCATACTAAATACCATAGCATACTATATCATACTATACCATAGCATGCCATACTATATCATACTATACCAAACCATACCGTACTATACTATATCGTAGCATTCTATATCATACTATACCATACCATGCCATACTATTTCATACTATACCATACTATACGATACCATACTTTACTTGACCATACTATGTCATACTCTACCATACCATCCTATACCATACCACACCATATCATACTATAGCATACCATACTATGTCATACTATACCATACCATACTATACCATACCACACCATATCATACTATAGCATACCATACTATGTCATACTATACCATACCATACTATGTCATACTATACCATACCATACTATATCATACCACATCATATCATACTATAGCATACCATACTATGTCATACTATACCATGGCATACTATACCATACTATACTATACCATACCACATCATATCATACTATAGCATACCATACTATGCTGTACTATACCATACCATACTATACCATACTATACTACACCATACCACATCATACCATACTATACCATACCATACTATACCATACCACATCATATCATGCTATAGCATACCATACAATGTCATACTATACCATACCATACTATACCACACTATACTATGCCATACCATACTATACCATACCATACTATACCTTACCATACTATACCACACTATACTATGCCATACCATAATATACCATACCATACCATACCACACTATACTATACCACACTATACTATACCTTACCATACTATACCATACCACATCATACCATACTATACCATACCATACTATACCATACGATACCATACCACATCATATCATACTATAGCATACCATACTATGCTGTACTATACCATACCATACTATACCATACTATACTACACCATACCACATCATACCATACTATACCATACCATACTATACCATACTATACCATACCCTACTATACCATACCATACGATACCATACCAAATCATATCATACTATGCCATGCCATACCATACCATACCATACTATACCATGCCATGCTATACCATACTATACTATACCATATTATACTATACTATACCATAACATGCCACACTATACCATACTATACTATACCATACCATAGTATAAAATACATACATCATGTCACATCACATCATATCGGAATATACCATACTATACCAGTCTATACCATACCATACTATACTATACCATACCATACCATACTATACCATACCACATCATATCATACTATAGCGTACCATACTATACCATACTATATTATACCATACCTTACTGTTCCATACCATGCCACACTATACCATACTATAGTATACCATGCAATACTATAAAATACCATACTATACCACATCATATCGTACTATATCATACTATACCATACCATACTCTGCCATACTATACCATACCATACTATACCATACCACATCATACCATACCATGCCACATAATACCATACTATACCATACTATACCATACTATATTATACCATACTATACTATACTATACCATACTATACCATTCCATACCATACCATACCATACTATGCTATACCATACCATACTATAAAATACCATACTATACCACATCATATCGTACTACACCATACTATACCATACTATACCATACCATACCATACAATACTATACCATAGCATGCCAAACTATACCATACTATACTATGCCATAGTATACCATACCACATCATATCATACAATGGCAGACCATACTATACGATACCGAACCCTACTAAACTGTTCCATAATATACTATACCATACCGTACTATACCATGCCATACCATATTATACCATACCATACTATACGATACTATACTATAACACACCATACTATACTATAGCATACTATACCGTGCCATGCCATACCATACTATACTATACCATACCATACTATGTCATACTATACCACATCATACCATACTGTACCATACCACATCATATCATACTATACCATACCACATCATATCATACTATAGCATACCATACTATGTCATACTATACCATACCATACTATGTCATACTATACCATACCATACTATATCATACCACATCATATCATACTATAGCATACCATACTATGTCATACTATACCATCGCATACTATACCATACTATACTATACTATACCACACCATATCATACTATAGCATACCATACTATGCTGTAGTATACCATACCATACTATACTACACCATACCACATCATACCATACTATACCATACCATACTATACCATACCACATCATATCATGCTATATCATACCATACAATGTCATACTATACCATACCATACTATACCACACTATACTATGCCATACCATACTATACCATACCATACTATACCTTACCATACTATACCACACTATACTATGCCATACCATAATATACCATACCATACTATACCACACTATACCTTACCATACTATACCATACCACATCATACCATACTATACCATACCATACTATACCATACGATACCATACCACATCATATCATACTATAGCATACCATACTATATTATACCATACCATACCCTACTATACCATACTATACCATACTATACCATACCCTACTATACCATACCATACGATACCATACCAAATCATATCATACTATGCCATGCCATACCATACCATACCATACTATACCATGCCATGCTATACCATACTATACTATACCATATTATACTATACTATACCATAACATGCCACACTATACCATACTATACTATACCATACCATAGTATAAAATACATACATCATGTCACATCACATCATATCGGAATATACCATACTATACCAGTCTATACCATACCATACTATACTATACCATACCATACCCATACCATACATCATATCCATACCTATACCATCATATCATACTATTCCATATGCCACACTATACCATACTATAGTATACCATACCATACTATACCATACTATATTATACATATCATACCTATTACTATTCCATATTCCCATGCCACACTATACCATACTATAGTATACCATGCCATACTATAAAATACCATACTATACCACATCATATCGTACTATATCATACTATACCATACCATACTATACCATACCACATCATACCATACCATGCCACATAATACCATACTATACCATACTATACCATACTATATTATACCATACTATACTATACTATACCATACTATACCATTCCATACCATACCATACTATGCTATACCATACCATGCCAAGCTATACCATACTATACTACACCATACCATACTATAAAATACCATACTATACCACATCATATCGTACTACACCATACTATACCATACTATACCATACCATACCATACAATACTATACCATAGCATGCCAAACTATACCATACTATACTATGCCATAGTATACCATACCACATCATATCATACAATGGCAGACCATACTATACGATACCGAACCCTACTAAACTGTTCCATAATATACTATACCATACCGTACTATACCATGCCATACCATATTATACCATACCATACTATACGATACTATACTATAACACACCATACTATACTATAGCATACTATACCGTGCCATGCCATACCATACTATACTATACCATACCATACTATGTCATACTATACCACATCATACCATACTGTACCATACCACATCATATCATACTATACCATACCACATCATATCATACTATACCATACCATACCATACTATACCATACCATACCATACTATAGCATACCATACTATGTCATACTATAGCATACCATACTATGTCATACTATACCATACCATACTATGTCATACTATACCATACCATACTATATCATACCACATCATACCATAATATACCATACCATACTATACCACACTATACCTTACCATACTATACCATACCACATCATACCATACTATACCATACCATACTATACCATACGATACCATATCACATCATATCATACTATAGCATACTACCATACTATACCATACTATACCATACTATATTATACCATACTATACTATACTATACCATACTATACCATTCCATACCATACCATACCATACTATGCTATACCATACCATACTATAAAATACCATACTATACCACATCATATCGTACTACACCATACTATACCATACTATACCATACCATACAATACTATACCATAGCATGCCAAACTATACCATACTATACTATGCCATAGTATACCATACCATGCCATGTCATACTATACCATACCATACTATACCATACCACATCATATCATACGATGGCAGACCATACTATACGATACCGAACCCTACTAAACTGTTCCATAATATACTATACCATACCGTACTATACCATACCATACCATATTATACCATACCATACTATACGATACTATACTATAACACACCATACTATACTATAGCATACTATACCGTGCCATGCCATACTATACTATACCATACCATACTATGTCATACTATACCACATCATACCATACTGTACCATACCACATCATATCATACTATACCATACCACATCATATCATACTATACCATACCATACCATACTATACCATACCCAACTAAACTATACCATAAATCAAATCAAATCAAATGTATTTCTATAGCCCTTCGTACATCAGCTGATATCTCAAAGGGCTGTACAGAAACCCAGCCTAAAACCCCAAATAGCAATCAATGCAGGTGTAGTAGCACGGTGGCTAGGAATAACTCCATAGAAAGGCCAAAACCTAGGACGAAACCTAGAGAGGAACCAGGCTATGTGGGGTGGCCAGTCCTCTTCTGGCAGTGCCGGGTGGAGATTATAACAGAACATGACCAAGATGTTCATAAATGACCAGCATGGTCCAATAATAATAAGGCAGAACAGTTGAAACTGGAGCAGCAGCACGGCCAGGTGGACTGGGGACAGCAAGGAGTCATCATGTCAGGTAGTCCTGAAGCATGGTCCTAGGGCTCAGGTCCTCAGAGAGAGAGAAAGAAAGAGAGAATTAGAGAGAATTAGAGAGAGCACACTTAAATTCACACAGGACACCGGACACACAGGACACAGGACACATAGGACAGGAGAAGTACTCCAGATATAACAAACTGACCCTAGCCCCCCGACACATAAACTACTGTAGCATAAATACTGGAGCCTGAGACAGGAGGGGTCAGGAGACACTGATATAACCCCACCAACTTTGCCAAAGCACAGCCCCCACACCACTAGAGGGATATCTTCAACCACCAACTTACCATCCTGAGACAATGCCGAGTATAGCCCACAAAGATCTCCGCCACGGCACAACCCAAGGGGGGGCGCCAACCCCGACAGGAAGATCACATCAGTGACTCAAGCCACTCAAGTGACGCACCCCTCCCAGGGACGGTATGAAAGAGCACCAGTAAGCCAGTGACTCAGCCCCTGTAATAGGGTTAGATGCAGAGAATCCCAGTGGAAAGAGGGGAACCGGCCAGACAGAGACAGCAAGGGCAGTTCGTTGCTCCAGAGCCTTTCCGTTCACCTTCCCACTCCTGGGTCACACTACACTCAATCATAGGACCTACTGAAGAGATGAGTCTTCAGTAAAGACTTAAAGGTTGAGACCGAGTTTGCGTCTCTTACATCGGTAGGCAGACCATTCCATAAAAATGAAGCTCTATAGGAGAAGGCCCTACTATACTAGACCATACTATACCATACCACAATATATCATACTATGCCATACCATACTATACCATACCCTACTATACTGTACCATACCATATATACTATACCATACCATACTATACTATACTCTACCATGTCACACTATACTATACCATAGCATACTATACCATACTATACCATACCACATCATACCATACTATACGATACCATACCCCACTATACTGTACCATACCATACTATACTATACCATACCAAACCATACTATACTATACTCTACCATGGCACACTATACTATACTATACCATACCATACTATACCATACTATACCATACCAGACTATACTATACCATACCATGCTTTACCATACCATACTACACCATACCAGAACCATACTATACAATACCATACCCTACTATACTATACCATACCACATCATACCATACTATGCGATACCATACCCCACTATACTGTACCATACCAGAACCATACTATACGATACCATACCCTACTATACTATACCATACCGTGCCATACTATGTCACGCTATACCATACCATACTATATTACACCATACTATACCCTACTATATTATACCATACTATACCCTACTATACTATGCCATACTATACCATACCATACTATACCATACCACATCATATCATACTACACCATACCATACCATACTATATTATACCATACTATACGATATCATACCCTACTATACTGTACCATACCATACATTGCTATACTATGCTATACCATACTATACTACACCATACCACATCATATCATACTATACCATACCCTACTATTCTATACCTTACTATACCATACTATGCTGTACCATACAACAACACACTATACTATATTATACCAAACCTTGTCATACTATACCGTATCATACTTTACCACTTCAAATCACAACACTATACTACACTATAACATCTATGTGTTTGTCCAGGAACAACTCCCCATCCACTCTGACTGGTAAAGTCAACCAACTGGAGGTGATCCTGAGACAACTGCAGTATGATCTCAGAAAGGTACGGCACTCTCTTCACTTCTTCGTCTTTGTCTTCTTATGTTTCTTCTTTTCTCTTCCCACACCTCCAGAGACAATGGCCCTCAAAGGAAAATGTGTTGGCAACTATATTTTTAGGCTCCCCGAGTGGCCCAGCGGTCTAAGGCACTGCATCTCAGTGCTAGAGGCGTGGTATAGTGGTATACTGGTATGGTGTAATTAAATAAAGGTAAAAAAAATAAATAAATAAAAATGGTATAAAGATATTATGTAATGGTATGGTGTAATGGTGTACTGGTATGGTGTAGTAGTGTATTGGTATGGTGTAATGGTATAATGATACTGTGTAATGGAATGATGTAATGGCATGGTGTAATCGTGTAACAGTACGGTGTAATGGTGTAATGATGTAATGATATGGCGCAATGGTATGGTGTAATGGTATAATGGTATAATGGTGTAATGATATGGTGTAATGGTATGGTGTAATGGTGTAATGGTGTAATAGTATGGTGTAATTGTATGGTGTAACGGTGTAATGGTATGGTGTAATGGTATAATGATATTGTGTAATGGTATGGTTTAATGGTGTAATGGTATTGTGTAATGGTATAATGATAATGTGTAATGGTATGGTTTAATGGTGTAATGGTGTGGTGTAATGGTATAATGATATTGTGTAATGGTATGGTTTAATGGTGTAATGGTGTGGTGTAATGGTATAGTGTAATGGTATTGTGTAATGGTATAATGATATTGTGTAATGGTATGGTTTAATGGTGTAATGGTATTGTGTAATGGTATAATGATATTGTGTAATGGTATGGTTTAATGGTGTAATGGTATTGTGTAATGGTATAATGATATTGTGCAATGGTATGGTTTAAAACCTGTTAAAGATAGGGCTGACTACTGCCCCCTTTGGAGGAATTGCGTGCCCATAGTAAACAGAAAAAAAATCTGTCAAAAATTGCTAATATATGCATATAATAATTACTATTGAATAGAAAACACTCTAAAGCTTCTAAAACCGTTCAAATTATGTCTCTATGTAAAGCAGAACTCTCAGGGCAGCCATTCTCCCAAACTCTCTCTTGCCATCATGAAAGTTGGCCCAACTTTGACGTCATCGCCCCCACCCTTCCCAACCAGCTACAGATCTGGAACATTTCCTATCTCTTCAGCGCGATGTCCCCTTTCAGTGGGGCCTGTCATTGTGAGAATCGCGTGCTCCCTCGAGTTTTGGCGGGCTGAAACCTCCGGGTCACGCGAAAATACATGTACTTTCATGCGCGCATCGGGTCCGGAGCTCTCTTTGTTCCAAGATTCACCAAACGATGTAGGTTTGTCTGTTCACGCTAAGGATTGTTTTGCATGTTTAGAACATGCTAAAGCTCGATTCTGCACTTAGTTTGACCAGTTTAGTCGACATATAATATGTAATTTTGAAGTTTTGATGTGCATCCACTAGAATTTTGGCTGCATTTCAACCAGAATTTGTCGCGTTTAATTGTAATTGTATAATGATGTAATGGTATGGTGTTATGCTGTAATGGTATAATGCTTTAATGGTATGGTGTAGTGGTATGGTGTAATAGTGTAATGGTATAATGTAATGGTGTAATGGTGAAATGGTGAAATGGTATAATGCTGTAATGGTATGGTGTTATGGTGTAATGGTGTAATGGTATAATGCTGTAATGGTATGGCGTAATGGTATGGTGTAGTATAATGGTGTAATGGTATAATGCTGTAATGGTGTGATGTGATGGTGTATTGGTATAATGCTGTAATGGTATGGTGTAATGGTATAATGCTGTAATGGTATGGTGTAGTATAATGGTGTAATAGTATAATGCAGTAATGGTGTGGTGTAATTGTGTAATGTTGTAATTGTATGGTTTAACAGTGTACTGGTGTACTGGTATGGTATAATGGTATGGTGTGGTATAATGGTGTAATGGTATAATGCTGTAATGATATGGAATTGTGTAATGGTATGGTGTGGTATAATGGTGTAATGGTGTAATAGCTGTAATGGTATGGTGTAATGGTGTAATGGTGTAATGCTGTAATGGTATGGTGTAATGGTGTAATGGTATAATGCTGCAATGGTATGGTGTAGTGGTATGGTGTAATGGTGTAATGGTATAATGCTGTAATGCTGTAATGGTATGGTGCAATGCTGTAATGGTATGGTGTAATAGTATAATGCTGTAATGGTATGGTGTAATGCTGTAATGGTATAATGCTGCAATGGTATGGTGTAATGGTATGGTATAGTATAATGGTGTATTTGTATAATGCTGTAATCATATGGTGTTATGGTGTAATTCTGTAATGGTATAATGCTGTAATGGTATGGTGTAATGGTATGGTATAGTATAATGGTGTAATTGTATAATGCTGTAATGGTATGGTGTAATGGTGTAATGGTATAATGCTGTAATGGTATGGTGTAGTGGTATGGTGTAATAGTGTAATGGTATAATGCTGTAATGGTATGGTGTAATGCTAAGGTGTAATGGTGTAATGGTATAATGCTGTAATGGTATGGTGTAATGCTAAGGTGTAATGGTGTAATGGTATAATGCTGTAATGGTATGGTGTAATGGTATGGTGTAGTATAATGGTGTAATGGTATAATGCTGTAATGGTGTGATGGTATGGTGTAATGGTATAATGCTGTAATTTTATGGTGTAATGCTGTAATGGTATGTTGTTATGGTGTAATGGTATAATGCTGTAATGGTATGATGTAATGGTGTAATTTGATAACCTAAAGACACAGACTTGAAAACCAAACGCAGTTTTTGGTAAGTATAACTCCTTCCACGTCTTCTGATCGAAGAACATCAAAGGTAAGGGAATATTTATGTGTTAATTATGGGTTTCCGTGGACTCCGAGATAGAGGAGACATAATGCTAATTTCTGAGCGCCGTCTCATATTATAGCCTAGTGAACGAATTCTGTAACGTTAAAAATAAATGTAACACAGCGGTTGCACTAAGAAGAAGTGTATCTTTCTAACTATATGTAGAACATGTGTATTTAGTCTAAGTTTATGATGTGTATTGCTTGTTATCTGACGTTATCTGCCGGGGCTATCAACATTCTCCGGACATTTGAGTAGCATTTTTTGAACATGGCGTCATTGTAAACAGAGATTTATGGATGTAAATGGCATATTATTGAAAAAAACATAAATGTACTGTGTAACATGTCCTATTACTGTCATCTGATGAAGATTTTCAAAAGGTTAGTGAATTATTTTTCTTTTAATCCTGCGGTTGTTGATTGCATATTTTGTTCAACGTGGCTATTCAAATTAGCTGTGTCTTTGGTGGTGGTTTGACATAAATATGTGCTATGTTTTCGCTGTAAAACATTTTAGAAATCTGACTTGCTGGCTAGATGAACAAGGTGTTTATCTTTCATTTGAGCTGTTGGACTTGTTAATGTGTGGAGGTTAAATATTTCTAAGAATATTTTTGCGTTCCATGCGCCACGTCCCAGTTAACGTCGGAAGGGATCGTTCCCAAATGGGAACCCTAACCCGTCATCAGGTTTAATGGTGTAATGGTATGGTGTAATGGTATTGTGTAATGGTATGGTTTAATGGTGTAATGGTGTGGTGTAATGGTATTGTGTAATGGTGTAATGGTATTGTGTAATGGTATGGTTTAATGGTGTAATGGTATGGTGTAATGGTATTGTGTAATGGTATGGTTTAATGGTGTGATGGTATTGTGTAATGGTATGGTTTAATGGTGTAATGGTATTGTGTAATGGTATAATGATATTGTGTAATGGTATGGTTTAATGGTGTAATGGTATGGTGTAATGGTATTGTGTAATGGTATGGTTTAATGGTGTAATGGTATTGTGTAATGGTATAATGATATTGTGTAATGGTATGGTTTAATGTTGTAATGGTATTGTGTAATGGTATAATGATATTGTGTAATGGTATGGTTTAATGGTGTAATGGTATGGTGTAATGGTATAATGGTATTGTGTAATGGTATGGTGTAATGGTATGGTTTAATGGTGTAATGGTATTGTGTAATGGTATGGTTTAATGGTGTAATGGTATTGTGTAATGGTATAATGATATTGTGTAATGGTATGGTTTAATGGTGTAATGGTGTGGTGTAATGGTATAGTGTAATGGTATGGTATAATGAAATGGTACAGTGTAATAGTATAAAGGTATGTTTTAATGGTGTAACGGTATGGTATTGTGCAATGTTATAACGGTTTTGTGTAATGGTGTAAGGGAATGGTGTAATGTTGAAATGTTGAAATAGTTTAATAGTATGGTGTAATGGTATAGTGTAATGGTGTAATGGTGTGATGTTATGGTATTATGGTATGTTTTAATGGTGTAATGGTATGGTATTGTGCAATGGTATAATGGTGTAAGGGAATGGTGTAATCTTGAAATGTTGAAATAGTTTAATAGTATGTTGTAATGGTATGGTGTAATGGTGTAATAGTGTGATGTTATGGTGTAATGGTGTTGTGGTGTAATAGTATGGTGTAATGATGTAATGGTGTAGGATAATGGTGTAATGGTATAATGCTGTAATGGTATGGTGGAATGCTGTAATGGTATGGTGTAATGGTATGGTGTAGTATAATGTTCTAATAGTATAATGCTGTAATGGTGTGGTGTAATGGTATGGTGTAGTATAATGTTGTAATGGTATAATGCTGTAATGGTATGATGTAATGCTGTAATGGTATGGTGTTATGGTGTAATGGTGTAATGGTATAATGCTGTAATGGTATGGTGTAGTATAATGGTGTAATGGTATAATGCTGTAATGGTGTGATGTGATGGTGTATTGGTATAATGCTGTAATGGTATGGTGTAGTATAATGTTGTAATAGTATAATGCTGTAATGGTGTGGTGTAATGGTATGGTGTAGTATAATGTTGTAATAGTATAATGCAGTAATGGTGTGGTGTAATTGTGTAATTGTGTAATGTTGTAATTGTATGGTTTAACAGTGTAATGGTGTACTGGTATGGTGTAATGGTATGGTGTGGTATAATGGTGTAATGCTGTAATGGTATAATGCTGTAATGGTATGGAATGGTGTAATGTTATGGTGTGGTATAATGGTGTAATGGTGTAATAGTATAATGCTGTAAAGGTATGGTGTAATGGTGTAATGGTGTAATGGTATGGTGTAATGGTGTAATAGTGTAATGGTATAATGCTGAAATGGTATGGTGTAATGGTATAATGCTGTAATGGTATGGTGTAATGCTGTAATAGTATGGTGTTATGGTATAATGCTGTAATGGTATGGTGTAATGGTATAATGCTGTAATGGTATGGTGTAATGGTGTAATGGTATAATGCTGTAATGGTATGGTGTAATGGAGTAATTATATGGTTTAGTATAATGGTGTAATGGTATGGTGTAATGGTGGACTGGTATGGTGTAGTATAATGGTGTAATGGTGTAATGGTATGGTGTAATGCTGTAATGGTATAATGCTGCAATGGTATGGTGTAATGGTATGGTATAGTAGAATGGTGTAATTGTATAATGCTGTAATGGTATGGTGTTATGGTGTAATGCTGTAATGTTATAATGCTGTAATGGTATGGTGTAATGGTATGGTATAGTATAATGGTGTAATTGTATGGTGTTATGCCGTAATGGTATAATGCTGAATTGGTATGGCGTAGTGGTATGGTCCAATGGTGTAATGGTATAATGCTGTAATGGTGTAATGGTATAATGCTGTAATGGTATGCTGTAATGGTGTAATGGTATAATGCTGTAATGGTATGGTGTAATGGTGTAATGGTATAATGCTGTAATGGTATGGTGTATTGGTATGGTGTAGTATAATGGTGTAATGGTATAATGCTGTAATGGTGTGATGTGATGGTGTAGTGGTATAATGCTGTAATGGTATGGTGCAATGGTATGGTATAGTATAATGGTGTAATTGTATAATGCTGTAATGGTATGGTGTTATGGTGTAATGCTGTAATGCTGTAATGGTATAATGATGTAATGGTATGGTGTAATGGTATGGTATAGTATAATGGTGTAATTGTATAATGATGTAATGGTATGGTGTTATGCTGTAATGGTATAATGCTGTAGTGGTATGGTGTAGTGGTATGGTGTAATGGTGTAATGGTATAATGCTGTAGTGGTATGGTGTAGTGGTATGGTGTAATAGTGTAATGGTATAATGCTTTAATGGTATGGTGTAATGGTGTAATGGTGTAATGGTATAATGCTGTAATGGTATGGTGTAATGGTATGGTGTAGTATAATGGTGTAATGGTATAATGCTGTAATGGTGTGATGTGATGGTGTATTGGTATAATGCTGTAATGGTATGGTGTAATGGTATAATGCTGTAATGGTATGGTGTAATGGTATGGTGTAGTATAATGGTGTAATAGTATAATGCAGTAATGGTGTGGTGTAATTGTGTAATGTTGTAATTGTATGGTTTAACAGTGTAATGGTGTACTGGTATGGTATAATGGTATGGTGTGGTATAATGGTGTAATGGTATAATGCTGGAATGGTATGGAATTGTGTAATGGTATGGTGTGGTATAATGGTGTAATGGTGTAATAGTATAATGCTGTAATGGTATGGTGTAATGGTGTAATGGTGTAATGCTGTAATGGTATGGTGTAATGGTGTAATGGTATAATGCTGTAATGGCATGGTGTAGTGGTATGGTGTAATGGTGTAATGGTATAATGCTGTAATGGTGTGGAATGGTGTAATGGTATGGTGTGGTATAATGGTGAAATGGTGTAATAGTATAATGCTGTAATGGTATGGTGTAATGGTGTAATGCTGTAATGGTATGGTGTAATGCTGTAATGGTATGGTGTAATAGTATAATGCTGTAATGGTATGGTGTAGTATAATGGTGTAATGGTGTAATGGTATGGTGTAATGCTGTAATGGTATAATGCTGCAATGGTATGGTGTAATGGTATGGTATAGTATAATGGTGTATTTGTATAATGCTGTAATCGTATGGTGTTATGGTGTAATTCTGTAATGGTATAATGCTGTAATGGTATGGTGTAATGGTATGGTATAGTATAATGGTGTAATTGTATAATGCTGTAATGGTATGGTGTTATGCTGTAATGGTATGGTGTAGTGGTATGGTGTAATGGTGTAATGGTATAATGCTGTAATGGTATGGTGTAGTGGTATGGTGTAATAGTGTAATGGTATAATGCTGTAATGGTATGGTGTAATGCTAAGGTGTAATGGTGTAATGGTATAATGCTGTAATGGTATGGTGTAATGGTATGGTGTAGTATAATGGTGTAATGGTATAATGCTGTAATGGTGTGATGGTATGGTGTAATGGTATAATGCTGTAATTTTATGGTGTAATGCTGTAATGGTATGTTTTTATGGTGTAATGGTATAATGCTGTAATGGTATGATGTAATGGTGTAATGGTATAATGCTGTAATGGTATGGTGTAATGGTGTTTTGGTGTAATGCTGTAATGGTATGGTGTAATGGTATAATTCTGTAATGGCATGGTGTAATGGTGTTTTGGTATAATGCTGCAATGGTATGGTGTAATGGTATGGTGTAATGGTGTAATGGTATGGTGTAGTATAATGGTGTAATGGTGTAATGGTATGGTGTAATGCTGTAATGGTATAATGCTGCAATGGTATGGTGTAATGGTATGGTATAGTATAATGGTGTAATTGTATAATGCTGTAATGGTATGGTGTTATGGTGTAATTCTGTAATGGTATAATGCTGTAATGGTATGGTGTAATGGTATGGTATAGTATAATTGTGTAATTGTATAATGCTGTAATGGTATGGTGTTATGCTGTAATGGTATAATGCTGTGGTGGTATGGTGTAGTGGTATGGTGTAATGGTGTAATGGTATAAGGCTGTAATGGTATGGTGTAATGGTGTAATGGTATAATGCTGTAATGGTATGGTGTAATGGTGTTTTGGTATAATGGTGTAATGGTATGGTGTAATGGTGTAATGCTGTAATGGTATGGTGTAATGGTGTAATGATATGGTATAGTATAATGGTGTAATGGTATGGTGTAATGGTGTAATGGTATGGTGTAGTATAATGGTGCAATGGTGTAATGGTATGGTGTAATGCTGTAATGGTATAATGCTGAAATGGTATGGTGCAATGTTATGGTATAGTATAATGGTGTAATGGTATAATGCTGTAATGGTATGGTGTAATGGTGTTTTCGTATAATGCTGTAATGGTATGGTGTAAGGGTGTAATGCTGTAATGGTATGGTGTAATGGTGTAATGATATGGTGTAGTATAATGGTGTAATGGTATGGTGTAATGGTGTAATGGTATGGTTTAGTATAATGGTGTAATGGTATGGTGTAATGCTGCAATGGTATAATGCTGCAATGGTGTGGTGTAATGGTATGGTATAGTATAATGGTGTAATTGTATAATGCTGTAATGGTATGGTGTTATGGTGTAATGCTGTAATGGTATAATGATGTAATGGTATGGTGTAATGGTATGGTATAGTATAATGGTGTAATTGTATAATGCTGTAATGGTATGGTGTTATGCTGTAATGGTATAATGCTGTAGTGGTATGGTGTAATGGTATGGTATAGTATAATGGTGTAATTGTATAATGCTGTAGTGGTATGGTGTAATGGTGTAATGGTATAATGCTGTAGTGGTATGGTTTAGTGGTATGGTGTAATGGTATAATGCTGTAATGGTATGGTGTAATGGTATGGTGTAGTATAATGGCGTAATGGTATAATGCTGTAATGGTGTGATGGTATGGTGTAATGGTATAATGCTGTAATGGTATGGTGTAATGGTGTAATGGTGTAATGCTGTAATGGTATGGTGTAATGGTGTAATGGTGTAATGGTATAATGCTGTAATGGTATGGTGTAATGGTATAATGCTGTAATGGTATGGTGTAATGGTATAATGCTGTAATGGTATGGTGTAATGGTGTTTTGGTATAATGCTGTAATGGTATGGTGTAATGGTGTAATGGTATAATGCTGTAATGGTATGGTATAATGGTATAATGCTGTAATGGTATGGTGTAATGGTGTAATGCTGTAATGGTATGGTGTAATGGTGTAATGGTATAATGCTGTAATGGTATGGTGCAATGGTATAATGCTGTAATGGTATGGTGTAATGATGTAATGCTGTAATGGTATGGTGTAATGGTGTAATGATATGGTGTAGTATAATGGTGTAATGGTATGGTGTAATGGTGTAATGGTATGGTGTAGTATAATGGTGTAATGGTGTAATGGTATGGTGTAATGCTGTAATGGTATAATGCTGCAATGGTATGGTGTAATGGTATAGTATAATGGTGTAATTGTATAATGCTGTAATGGTATGGTTTTATGGTGTAATGCTGTAATGGTATAATGATGTAATGGTATGGTGTAATGGTATGGTGTAGTATAATGGTGTAATGGTATAATGCTGTAATGGTGTGATGTGGTGGTGTAGTGGTATAATGCTGTAAGGGTATGGTGTAGTGGTATGGTGTAATGGTATAATGCTGTAATGGTATGGTGTAGTGGTATGGTGTAGTATAATGGTGTAATGGTATAATGCTGTAGTGGTATGGTGTAGTGGTATGGTGTAATGGTGTAATGGTATAATGCTGTAATGGTGTGATGTGATGGTGTAGTGGTATAATGCTGTAAGGGTATGGTGTAATGGTATGGTGTAATGGTATAATGGTGTAATGGTATGGTGTAATTGTATAATGGTCTCTTTTCTCAATCACTACCTAGTTAACTTCTCTTCCTTCCTCTCCTTTCTGTGTCTGTGCTCTCCAGTCCCTTATTTTAACCCTGGGAAGAATACAGAGAAACCCATTTACCCTACATCTGGCTGAGTCCTGCCTGACTATAGAAGCCAGTGTCCCCTTTTTAAGTTGGTTAGAAAAACGTCACGCAGCTAGTCTTATAAGCCAAGAACAATAGGGTGTGTTTGTAATTGTACAGCTATTTGTGAACCCATGCTTTATTCCAAGTGAGTGATAAGAAACTATTAGCCTCCATCTGAAATGGCATCCATTTCAGACAAAACCCTAATGGTGAGTGTTGATCTCCTCCTCGGGAGGAGGACCAGGAGGTGTTGCTGCAGGTAGAGGTTAGGGTTTGGGTCAGGGTTAGGGGTCAGGGGTTAGAGGTCAGTGTTAATATGATATGTTCTCTCTCTCTACCAGGAGAAGGAGGACAAGGTGTTGCTGCAGGTAGAGGTGCAGCACCTGAGACAAGACAACATGAGACTACAGGAGGAGAGTCAGACATCAGCCGCTCAACTCAGGAAGTTTACTGAATGGTTCTTCCACACTATCGACAAGAAACCCTGAAACTCTACTGGACTACTAATGCCCCTGGGGAACAATGGAACTCTACTACCCCAGGGGGTAACAGAACTCTGAGGACTACTGCCATACTACTGCACTGAGAGAGACCTACTGCCCAAGGAGCAATGGAACCCTCTACTGCCCTGGGGGGGACTTGACTTCTCGAATGCCACATGGACAGAACATTTCTACAAACTACAACTCCCTGGGGCCCCAGGGACAAAAACATAACTATTCAAGAAAACCCTGTGCTGTGTGGGAGAGCCTGTCCTGGGGGACCCCTCTTTCTCTGTCCCCTGGGGATCCCTCTGTCCTGGGGAACCCCTCTTTCTCTGTCCCCCGGGGATCTCTCTGTCCTGGGGAACCCTCTTTCTCTGTCCCCTGGGGAACCCCTCTGTCCTGGGGAACCCCTCTTTCTCTGTCCCCTGGGGAATCCCTCTTTCTCTGTCCCCTACGGAACCCTCTTTCTCTGTCCCCTGGGGAACCCCTCTTTCTCTGTCCCCTGGGGAACCCTTCTTTCTCTGTCCCCTGGGGAACCCCTTTTCTCTGTCCCCTAGGGAACCCTCTTTCTCTGTCCCCTGGGGAACCCCTCTTTCTCTGTCCCCTGGGGAACCCCTCTGTCCTGGGGAACCCCTCTGTCCCCTGGGGAACCCCTCTGTCCCCTGGGGAACCCCTCTGTCCCCTGGGCAACCCCTTAACAGGAATAAACTTATTGTCTGCTATCGGCACCAGGAATCAACTTATTGTCTGCTATTGGCACCAAGAGGAATCAACTTAATGTCTGTTCCTTTATCTGCACCACGAGGCACCAAGAGGAATCAACTTAATGTCTGCTATGTGCACCAGGAATCAACACGGTCTGCTATCTGCACCAACCATGTGGCAGACCTAGACTGTAAAGGCACAGTGGGATTAAAGAATGTAGCCCAACTGACCTGAGAAGTATTTTTTACTGTCTGTTTCCTCAACGTTCCTAAAGTCACAAACACTTAGAAGCCAACCTGATGTTTGATCCAAACGCTTTGATTTGAAATAGTTATGTTTAATCTTTATGTTCTTCAATGTTGTAATATAGAATCACGAAGGGGCAGTAGGGTTGATGTTAAAAGGTGCTCTCCTGCTGTCGCTGTCGGATGAAAACTTCTTATCTCCACAACAGAACATTTTCAGGAAATGGGAAAAACTGCCATATTTTCCCATTAACAATTTACGAAACCTTCAAAGATAAAAAAAAAAAAAACTAAAATCAATTTCTTGTCCTAGAGTCATGAAGTGTTGAGAGTACACTACGGGGAGTTACTGCTTTCAATTTCTGTAAACAAATCAAAATAAATACAAAATGGTAAAATTGCAAAAATGGAGTTCCAAGGTTTTCATTCGACAGCATTTCTCAAACCTGTTCTATCACTAGTCTGTTTATATGCTGCTGTCATCACGTCTTAGCAATAACAAAGTAGTTGTTTTAGTGTGTTTTAAAAAGTTAGCAGCACAAATGTAAGCAGTTCCTGTGGGGAGAATGACGGTTGTATTTGACATGTGCTGATATCCTACAAGAGGCTGTGTGTTAATATAGGTGTAGAATAGTATGGGTCCTTTCTCTTTGCTTTCCTTGTTACTACTCTTGCCTTGTCCATGGATCGCTCAGCTGATACACAAACCTGGGCCGCATGCCACAAGGCACACTATTCCCTACGTAGTGCACTACTTTTGGTCAAGACTTTGGTCAAAAGTAGTGCACTACACTCTAGGAATAGGGTGCCATTTGTGATGCAGAACCCGAATGCATTATAATCACAGTAGCAATCTGGGCCCATAGGGCTCTGGTCTACAGTAGTGCACTATATAGGGAATAGGGTGCCATAAGGCCCTGGTCTAAAGTAGTGCACTATATAGGGTGCCATGTAGGATACAACCAATCGCACTCACAATGTCAAAATGTCTCTCTCTGTACATAAGCTCCTCCACTGAAGTGTCTTGTTGTATTTCATATTTATTGAAACTGATTTCACCTGAAGTTGTTCATTTGATTAATTAATAAGCATCAAATATAGATGTTCCTTTTTCAGCACTAAGTTAGGAAAAAGCTCTGTTTTTGTTGTAAAGTAGGTATGAAGCTTAATTTACAGGGCAGAATTATATTAAAATATACAAATGATTATTCTTGTTGATTGTGTCCCAGAGCTCTGGTCAAAATAAGTACACTAAATAGGGAATAGGGTGCCATAGGGCTCTGGTCTAAAATAGTCCACTATTTAGGGAATAGCGTGCCATAGGGCTCTGGTCTAAAGTAGTGCACTATGTAGGGAATGGGGTGCCATTTGGGACATATTGTGTTTTGTTTTGGAGATGATTCCAACATTTGGATGCTGCTAGATGATAGGTCTGTTGGTCTGTTGCTTTTTCAGGATAATAATCTTTCTACATTTAACAGTTTCAGCTCACATGATAGGTTGCTTTGGTTTTCTAAATAAATGTAGTATGAAAATAATGAATTACTTTTTTCTTATGGTGTTTTAGCTCACAAAACAGAGACCACAACATGTACTAGACCACTGGCTGTAATGTAGAAACTGGGGTCTTTGTGGCTGCTTTTCTGACCTGTACTCACAAAGCTGTTGAAGCATAATCTGTTCGTCTGGTAAAGGTCTTATATGTACAGTGTTACTATAGTATACCCTACTATACTGATAGTGGTAGCAGTTTAAAAAATATATATATATTACCGTACTTTAACTAGGGAAGTCAGTTAAGATCAAATTCTTATTTACAATGACGGCCTAGGAACAGTGGGTTAACTGCCTTGTTCAGGGGCAGAACGACAGATTGTACCTTGTCAGCTCGGGGATTTGATCTAACAACTACTCTATTGACTATGGTAGTAGTGGTCGTAGTATGTTACCAGTGCAGAGTGGATCGGCAGGAGTACCAGGTAATAACATGGATATATACAGGGAGTACAAGGTAATAACATGGCTATATACAGGGAGTATCAGGTAATATCATGGATATATACAGGGAGTATCAGGTAATATCATGGATATATACAGGGAGTATCAGGTAATAACATGGCTATATACAGGGAGTACCAGGTAATAACATGACTATATA
>NC_056452.1:33712124-33760992 GCF_018296145.1 Oncorhynchus tshawytscha | reverse complement strand
GGAAGTACCAGGAAATAACATGACAATATACAGGCAATACCAGGTAATAACATGACTATATACAGGAAGTATCGGGTAATAACATGGCTCTATACAGGAAGTACAAGGTAATAACATGGCCATATACAGGGAGTACCAGGTAATAACATGGCTACATATACAGGAAGTACCAGGTAATAACATGACTATATACAGGAAGTACCAGGTAATTCCATGGTTATATACAGGGAGTACCAGGTAATAACATGGTTATATACAGGGAGTACCATGTAGTAACATGGCTATATACCGGGAGTACCAGGTAATAACATGACTATATACAGGGAGTACCAGGTAATAACATGGCTATATACAGGAGGTACCAGGTAATAACATGGCTATATATATATAGGAAGTACCAGGTAATAACATGACTATATACAGGAAGTACCAGCTAATAACATGGCTATATACAGGAAGTACCAGGTAATAACATGGTTATATACAGGGAGTACTAGGTAATTCCATGGTTATATACAGGGAGTACCAGGTAATAACATGGATATATAGAGGGAGTACCAGGTAATAACATGACTATATACAGGGAGTACCAGGTAATAACATGGCTATATACAGGGAGTACCAGGTAATAACATGGCTACATATACAGGAAGTACCAGGTAATAACATGACTATATACAGGAAGTACCAGGTAATTCCATGGTTATATACAGGGAGTACCAGGTAATAACATGGTTATATACAGGGAGTACCATGTAGTAACATGGCTATATACCGGGAGTACCAGGTAATAACATGACTATATACAGGGAGTACCAGGTAATAACATGGCTATATACAGGAAGTACCAGGTAATAACATGGCTATATACAGGAAGTACCAGGTAATAACATGGTTATATACAGGGAGTACCAGGTAATAACATGGTTATATACAGGGAGTACCAGGTAATTCCATGGTTATATACAGGGAGTACCAGGTAATAACATGGTTATATACAGGGAGTACCAGGTAATAACATGGCTATATATACAGGAAGTACCAGCTAATAACATGGATATATACAGGGAGTACCAGGTAATAACATGACTATATACAGGGAGTACCAGGTAATAACATGGCTATATACAGGGAGTATCAGGTAATAACATGGCTATATACAGGGAGTACCAGGTAGTAACATGGCTATATACAGGGAGTACCAGGTAATAACATGACTATATACAGGGAGTACCAGGTAATAACATGGCTATATACAGGGAGTACCAGGTAATAACATGGCTATATATACAGGGAGTACCAGGTAATAACATGGCTATATACAGGGAGTACCAGGTAATAACACGGCTATATATATAGGGAGTACCAGGTAATAACATGGCTATATACAGGGAGTACCAGGTAATAACATGGCTACATATACAGGAAGTACCAGGTAATAACATGACTATATACAGGAAGTACCAGGTAATTCCATGGTTATATACAGGGAGTACCAGGTAATAACATGGTTATATACAGGAGTACCGGGTAATAACATGACTATATACAGGAAGTACCAGGTAATAACATGACTCTATACAGGGAGTATCAGGTAATAACATGGCTATATACAGGAGTACCAGGTAATAACATGGCTATATACAGGGAGTACCAGGTAGTAACATGGATATATACAGGGAGTACCAGGTAATAACATGGTTATATACAGGTTGTACCAGGTAATAACATGGCTATATACAGGGAGTACCAGGTAATAACATGGTTATATACAGGGAGTGCCAGGTAGTAACATGGCTATATACAGGGAGTACCAGGTAATAACATGACTATATACAGGGAGTACCAGGTAATAACATGGCTACATATACAGGAAGTACCAGGTAACAACATGACTATATACAGGAAGTACCAGGTAATAACATGGCTATATACAGGAGGTACCAGGTAATAACATGGTAATATATATATATATATATATATATATATAGGAAGTACCAGCTAATAACATGGATTTATACAGGGAGTACCAGGTAATAACATGGATATATAGAGGAGTACCAGGTAATAACATGGCCATATACAGGGAGTACCAGGTAATAACATGGCTATATATACAGGAAGTACCAGGTAATAACATGACTATATACAGGAAGTACCAGGTAATAACATGGTTATATACAGGGAGTACCAGGTAATTCCATGGTTATATACAGGGAGTACCAGGTAATAACATGGTTATATACAGGAGTACCAGGTAATAACGTGGCTATATATACAGGAAGTACCAGGTAATAACATGACTATATACAGGAAGTACCAGGTAATAACATGACTATATAGAGGGAGTACCAGGTAATAACATGGCTATATACAGGGAGTATCAGGTAATAACATGGCTATATACAGGAAGTACCAGGTAATATCATGGTTATATACAGGGAGTAGCAGGTAATAACATGGATATATACTGAGACTACCAGGTAATAACATGACTATATACATGGAGTACCAGGTAATAACATGGTTACATACAGGGAGTAGCAGGTAATAACATGAATATATACTGGGACTGCCAGGTAATAACATGGCTATATACAGGGAGTACCAGGTAGTAACATGGCTATATACAGGGAGGTAATAACATGGTTATATACAGGAGTACCAGGTAATAACATGGATATATAGAGGGAGTACCAGGTAATAACATGGTTATATACAGGGAGTACCAGGTAATAACATGGCTATATACAGGAAGTACCAGGTAATAACATGGCTATATACAGGAAGTACCAGGTAATAACATGGTTATATACAGGAAGTACCAGGTAGTAACATGGCTATATACAGGGAGGTCATAACATGGTTATATACAGGGAGTACCAGGTAATAACATGGATATATAGAGGAGTACCAGGTAATAACATGGTTATATACAGGGAGTACCAGGTAATAACATGGCTATATACAGGAAGTACCAGGTAATAGCATGGCTATATACAGGGAGTACCAGGTAATAACATGGTTATATACAGGAAGTACCAGGTAATAACATGGCTATATACAGGAAGTACCAGGTAATAACATGGCTATATACAGGGAGTACTGGGTAATAACATGACTATATACAGGAAGTACCAGGTAATAACATGACTCTATACAGGGAGTACCAGGTAATAACATGGCTATATACAGGAGTACCAGGTAGTAACATGGATATATACAGGGAGTACCAGGTAATAACATGGTTATATACAGGTTGTACCAGGTAATAACATGGCTATATACAGGGAGTACCAGGTAATAACATGGTTATATACAGGGAGTACCAGGTAGTAACATGGCTATATACAGGGAGTACCAGGTAATAACATGACTATATACAGGGAGTACCAGGTAATAACATGGCTATATACAGGGAGTACCAGGTAATAACATGGCTATATATACAGGGAGTACCAGGTAATAACATGGCTATATACAGGGAGTACCAGGTAATAACACGGCTATATATATATAGGGAGTACCAGGTAATAACATGGCTATATACAGGGAGTACCAGGTAATAACATGGCTATATACAGGAGGCACCAGGTAATAACATGGCTATATATATATATAGGAAGTACCAGGTAATAACATGACTATATACAGGGAGGACCAGGTAATAACCTGGCTATATACAGGAGGCACCAGGTAATAACATGGCTATATATATATAGGAAGTACCAGGTAATAACATGACTATATACAGGATGTACCAGGTAATAACATGGCTATATACAGGAAGTACCAGGTAATAACATGGTTATATACAGGAGTACCAGGTAATTCCATGGTTATATACAGGGAGTACCAGGTAATAACATGGATATATAGAGGGAGTACCAGGTAATAACATGACTATATAGGGAGTACCAGGTAATAACATGACTATATACAGGAGTACCAGGTAATAACATGGCTACATATACAGGAAGTACCAGGTAATAACATGACTATATACAGGAAGTACCAGGTAATTCCATGGTTATATACAGGGAGTACCAGGTAATAACATGGTTATATACAGGGAGTACCATGTAGTAACATGGCTATTTACTGGGAGTACCAGGTAATAACATGACTATATACAGGGAGTACCAGGTAATAACATGGTTATATACAGGGAGTACCAGGTAATAACATGGCTATATATACAGGAAGTACCAGCTAATAACATGGCTATATACAGGGAGTACCAGGTAATAACATGGTTATATACAGGGAGTACCAGGTAATTCCATGGTTATATACAGGGAGTACCAGGTAATAACATGGTTATATACAGGGAGTACCAGGTAATAACATGGCTATATATACAGGAAGTACCAGCTAATAACATGGATATATACAGGGAGTACCAGGTAATAACATGACTATATACAGGGAGTACCAGGTAATAACATGGCTATATACAGGGAGTACCAGGTAATAACATGGTTATATACAGGGAGTACCAGGTAGTAACATGGCTATATACAGGGAGTACCAGGTAATAACATGACTATATACAGGGCGTACCAGGTAATAACATGGCTATATACAGGAGTACCAGGTAATAACATGGCTATATATACAGGGAGTACCAGGTAATAACATGGCTATATACAGGGAGTACCAGGTAATAACACGGCTATATATATAGGGAGTACCAGGTAATAACATGGCTATATACAGGAGTACCAGGTAATAACATGGCTACATATACAGGAAGTACCAGGTAATAACATGACTATATACAGGAAGTACCAGGTAATTCCATGGTTATATACAGGGAGTACCAGGTAATAACATGGTTATATACAGGGAGTACCAGGTAATAACATGGCTATATACAGGGAGTACCAGGTAATAACATGGCTATATACAGGAAGTATCAGGTAATAACATGGCTATATACAGGGAGTACCAGGTAATAACATGGCTATATACAGGGAGTACCAGGTAGTAACATGGATATATACAGGGAGTACCAGGTAATAACATGGTTATATACAGGTTGTACCAGGTAATAACATGGCTATATACAGGGAGTACCAGGTAATAACATGGTTATATACAGGGAGTACCAGGTAGTAACATGGCTATATACAGGGAGTACCAGGTAATAACATGACTATATACAGGGAGTACCAGGTAATAACATGGCTACATATACAGGAAGTACCAGGTAACAACATGACTATATACAGGAAGTACCAGGTAATAACATGGCTATATACAGGAGGTACCAGGTAATAACATGGTAATATATATATATATATATATATATATATAGGAAGTACCAGCTAATAACATGGATTTATACAGGGAGTACCAGGTAATAACATGGATATATAGAGGGAGTACCAGGTAATAACATGGCCATATACAGGGAGTACCAGGTAATAACATGGCTATATATACAGGAAGTACCAGGTAATAACATGACTATATACAGGAAGTACCAGGTAATAACATGGTTATATACAGGGAGTACCAGGTAATTCCATGGTTATATACAGGGAGTACCAGGTAATAACATGGTTATATACAGGGAGTACCAGGTAATAACGTGGCTATATATACAGGAAGTACCAGGTAATAACATGACTATATACAGGAAGTACCAGGTAATAACATGACTATATAGAGGAGTACCAGGTAATAACATGGCTATATACAGGGAGTACTAGGTAATACCATGGCTATATACAGGAAGTACCAGGTAATATCATGGTTATATACAGGGAGTAGCAGGTAATAACATGGATATATACTGAGACTACCAGGTAATAACATGACTATATACATGGAGTACCAGGTAATAACATGGTTACATACAGGGAGTAGCAGGTAATAACATGAATATATACTGGGACTGCCAGGTAATAACATGGCTATATACAGGGAGTACCAGGTAGTAACATGGCTATATACAGGGAGGTAATAACATGGTTATATACAGGGAGTACCAGGTAATAACATGGATATATAGAGGGAGTACCGGGTAATAACATGGTTATATACAGGGAGTACCAGGTAATAACATGGCTATATACAGGAAGTACCAGGTAATAACATGGCTATATACAGGAAGTACCAGGTAATAACATGGTTATATACAGGAAGTACCAGGTAGTAACATGGCTATATACAGGAGGTCATAACATGGTTATATACAGGGAGTACCAGGTAATAACATGGATATATAGAGGGAGTACCAGGTAATAACATGGTTATATACAGGGAGTACCAGGTAATAACATGGCTATATACAGGAAGTACCAGGTAATAGCATGGCTATATACAGGGAGTACCAGGTAATAACATGGTTATATACAGGAAGTACCAGGTAATAACATGGCTATATACAGGAAGTACCAGGTAATAACATGGCTATATACAGGGAGTACTGGGTAATAACATGACTATATACAGGAAGTACCAGGTAATAACATGACTCTATACAGGGAGTACCAGGTAATAACATGGCTATATACAGGGAGTACCAGGTAGTAACATGGATATATACAGGGAGTACCAGGTAATAACATGGTTATATACAGGTTGTACCAGGTAATAACATGGCTATATACAGGGAGTACCAGGTAATAACATGGTTATATACAGGGAGTACCAGGTAGTAACATGGCTATATACAGGAGTACCAGGTAATAACATGACTATATACAGGAGTACCAGGTAATAACATGGCTATATACAGGGAGTACCAGGTAATAACATGGCTATATATACAGGGAGTACCAGGTAATAACATGGCTATATACAGGGAGTACCAGGTAATAACACGGCTATATATATATAGGGAGTACCAGGTAATAACATGGCTATATACAGGAGTACCAGGTAATAACATGGCTACATATACAGGAAGTACCAGGTAATAACATGACTATATACAGGAAGTACCAGGTAATTCCATGGTTATATACAGGGAGTACCAGGTAATAACATGGTTATATACAGGAGTACCGGGTAATAACATGACTATATACAGGAAGTACCAGGTAATAACATGACTCTATACAGGGAGTATCAGGTAATAACATGGCTATATACAGGGAGTACCAGGTAATAACATGGCTATATACAGGGAGTACCAGGTAGTAACATGGATATATACAGGGAGTACCAGGTAATAACATGGTTATATACAGGTTGTACCAGGTAATAACATGGCTATATACAGGGAGTACCAGGTAATAACATGGTTATATACAGGGAGTACCAGGTAGTAACATGGCTATATACAGGGAGTACCAGGTAATAACATGACTATATACAGGGAGTACCAGGTAATAACATGGCTATATACAGGGAGTACCAGGTAATAACATGGCTATATATACAGGGAGTACCAGGTAATAACATGGCTATATACAGGGAGTACCAGGTAATAACACGGCTATATATATAGGGAGTACCAGGTAATAACATGGCTATATACAGGGAGTACCAGGTAATAACATGGCTACATATACAGGAAGTACCAGGTAATAACATGACTATATACAGGAAGTACCAGGTAATTCCATGGTTATATACAGGGAGTACCAGGTAATAACATGGTTATATACAGGGAGTACCATGTAGTAACATGGCTATATACTGGGAGTACAAGGTAATAACATGACTATATACAGGGAGTACCAGGTAATAACATGGCTATATACAGGAGGTACCAGGTAATAACATGGCTATATATATATAGGAAGTACCAGCTAATAACATGGATTTATACAGGGAATACCAGGTAATAACCTGGATATATAGAGGGAGTACCAGGTAATAACATGGTTATATACAGGGAGTACCAGGTAATAACATGGCTATATATACAGGAAGTACCAGCTAATAACATGGCTATATACAGGATGTACCAGGTAATAACATGGTTATATACAGGGAGTACTAGGTAATTCCATGGTTATATACAGGGAGTACCAGGTAATAACATGGATATATAGAGGGAGTACCAGGTAATAACATGACTATATACAGGGAGTACCAGGTAATAACATGGCTATATACAGGGAGTATCAGGTAATAACATGGTTATATACAGGAAGTACCAGGTAATATCATGGTTGTATACAGGGAGTAGCAGGTAATAACATGGATATATACTGAGACTACCAGGTAATAACATGACTATATACATGGAGTACCAGGTAATAACATGGTTACATACAGGGAGTAGCAGGTAATAACATGAATATATACTGGGACTGCCAGGTAATAACATGGCTATATACAGGGAGTACCAGGTAATAACATGGCTATATACAGGAAGTACCAGGTAATAACATGGTTATATACAGGAAGTACCAGGTAATAACATGGCTATATACAGGAAGTTCACGTAATAACATGGCTATATACAGGGGTACCATGTAGTTGAGTTAGACATGTACAGATACTGTATGTTCCCAGCACAGCAGACGTCTTGTCTTTGATGTGTCTGTGCTTTGATTTCTGCAGGGCTCTTTTGTACAAGAGACCTAGTTCTCAACATGAACCCTCTTAAAATAAGGGTTAAATAAATAAAACATGCTAAATGTCTAGATTTCCTTTGTCCCATGTCCTTCATATTGTATTGTAACTCACTCTGTCAGCTCTGATCTTATACAATCAGTCAGTATCTGGGTGTGTAGGATGAATTGAAAACAATATTCTAACCTTGTTTATTTTCTAGCAAACCAAGTTATTACCACAAGGCACAGTCCATAGTATGGGCTTTAGAATTATGTGTTCAATGCCTGTACTACTGGGAATAGATTGTGTACTACTGTGACTATATAATGTGTTACTGTGACTAGATCCTGTGTTACTGTGACTAGATAATGTGTTACTGTGACTAGATCCTGTGTTACTGTGACTAGATGCTGTACTGCTGTGACTAGATGCTTTGTTACTGTGACTAGATGCTGTGTTACTGTGACTAGATGCAGTACTACTGTGACTTGATGCTGTACTACTGTGACTAGATGCTGTGTTACTGTGACTAGATGCTGTACTGCTGTGACTAGATGCTTTGTTACTGTGACTAGATGCTGTGTTACTGTGACTAGATGCAGTACTACTGTGACTAGATGCTGTACTACTGTGACTAGATGCTGTGTTACTGTGACTAGATGCTGTACTACTGTGACTAGATGCTGTGTTACTGTGATTAGATGCTGTACTCCTGTGACTAGATGCTGTGTTACTGTGACTATATGCTATACTACTGTGACTAGATGCTGTACTGCTGTGACAAGATGCTGTGTTACTGTGACTAGATGCTTTGTTACTGTGGCCAGATGCTGTACTACTCTGACTAGATGCTGTGTTACTGTGACTAGATGCAGTTCTATTGTGACTAGATGCTGTGTTACTATATCTAGATGCTGTGTTACTGTTACTAGATGCTGTACTACTGTGACTAGACACTGTGTTACTGTGACTAGATGCAGTTCTACTGTGACTAGATGCTGCACTGCTGTGACTAGATGTTGTGTTACTATATCTAGATGCTGTGTTACTGTGACTAGATGCTGTCAACTTCCGGCGCCGACAGAGATGGCCGCCTCGCTTCGCGTTCCTAGGAAACTATGCAGTTTTTTGTTTTTTTACGTGTTATTTCTTACACTAGTACCCCAGGTCATCTTAGGTTTCATTACATACAGCCGAGAAGAACTACTGAATATAAGATCAGCGTCAACTCACCATCAGTACGACCAAGAATATGTTTTTCGCGATGCGGATCCTGTGTTCTGCCTTACAACCAGTGTAACGGAGTGGATTACATGCAGCGACCCGAAGAAACGACTCAGAAAAAGAGGGAAACGAAGCGGTCTTCTGGTCAGACTCCGGAGACGGGCACATCGCGCGCCACTCCCTAGCATTCTTCTCGCCAATGTCCAGTCTCTTGACAACAAGGTTGATGAAATCCGAGCAAGGGTAGCATTCCAGACGGACATCAAATACTGTAACGTTCTCTGCTTCTCGGAAACATGGCTCACTGGAGAGACGCTATCCGAGGTGGTGCAGCCAACGGGTTTCTCCACGCATCGCGCGGACAGAAACGAACATCTTTCTGGTAAGAAGAGGGGCGGGGGCGTATGCCTTATGACTAACGTGACATGGTGTGATGACAGAAACATACAGGAACTCAAATCCTTCTGTTCACCTGATTTAGAATTCCTCACAATCAAATGTAGACTGCATTATCTACCAAGAAAATTCTCTTCGATTATAATCACAGCCGTATATATCCCCCCAAGCAGACAGATCGATGGCTCTGAACGAACTTTATTTAACTCTCTGCAAACTGGAAACGATTTATCCGAAGGCTGCATTCATTGTAGCTGGGGATTTTAAAAAGGCTAATCTGAAAACAAGACTCCCTAAATTTTATCAGCATATCGATTGCGCAACCAAGGGGTGGAAAGACCCTGGATCATTGTTACTCTAACTTCCGCGACGCATATAAGGCCCTGCCCCGCCCCCCTTTTGGAAAAGCTGACCACGACTCCATTTTGTTGATCCCTGCCTACAGACAGAAACTAAAACAAGAGGCTCCCACGCTGAGGTCTGTCCAACGCTGGTCCGACCAAGCTGACTCCACACTCCAAGACTGCTTCCATCACGTGGACTGGGAGATGTTTCGTATTGCGTCAGACAACAACATTGACGAATACGCTGATTCGGTGTGCGAGTTCATTAGAACGTGCGTTGAAGATGTCGTTCCCATAGCAACGATTAAAACATTCCCTAACCAGAAACCTTGGATTGATGGCACTATTCGTGTGAAACTGAAGGCACGAACCACTGCTTTTAATCAGGGCAAGGTGTCTGGTAACATGGCTGAATACAAACAGTGCAGCTATTCCCTCCGCAAGGCTATCAAACAAGCTAAGCGCCAGTACAGAGACAAAGTAGAATCTCAATTCAACGGCTCAGACACAAGAGGCATGTGGCAGGGTCTACAGTCAATCACGGACTACAGGAAGAAACCCAGCCCAGTCACGGACCAGGATGTCTTGCTCCCAGGCAGACTAAATAACTTTTTGCCCGCTTTGAGGACAATACAGTGCCACTGACACGGCCTGCAACGAAAACATGCGGTCTCTCCTTCACTGCAGCCGAAGTGAGTAAGACATTTAAACGTGTTAACCCTCGCAAGGCTGCAGGCCCAGACGGCATCCCCAGCCGCGCCCTCAGAGCATGCGCAGACCAGCTGGCCGGTGTGTTTACGGACATATTCAATCAATCCCTATACCAGTCTGCTGTTCCCACATGCTTCAAGAGGGCCACCATTGTTCCTGTTCCCAAGAAAGCTAAGGTAACTGAGCTAAACGACTACCGCCCGTAGCACTCACATCCGTCATCATGAAGTGCTTTGAGAGACTAGTCAAGGACCATATCACCTCCACCCTACCTGACACCCTAGACCCACTCCAATTTGCTTACCGCCCAAATAGGTCCACAGACGATGCAATCTCAACCACACTGCACACTGCCCTAACCCATCTGGACAAGAGGAATACCTATGTGAGAATGCTGTTCATCGACTACAGCTCGGCATTCAACACCATAGTACCCTCCAAGCTCGTCATCAAGCTCGAGACCCTGGGTCTCGACCCGCCCTGTGCAACTGGGTTCTGGACTTCCTGACGGGCCGCCCCCAGGTGGTGAGGGTAGGCAACAACATCTCCTCCCCACTGATCCTCAACACTGGGGCCCCACAAGGGTGCGTTCTGAGCCCTCTCCTGTACTCCCTGTTCACCCACGACTGCGTGGCCATGCACGCCTCCAACTCAATCATCAAGTTTGCGGACGACACAACAGTGGTAGGCTTGATTACCAACAACGACGAGACGGCCTACAGGGAGGAGGTGAGGGCCCTCGGAGTGTGGTGTCAGGAAAATAACCTCACACTCAACGTCAACAAAACTAAGGAGATGATTGTGGACTTCAGGAAACAGCAGAGGGAACACCCCCCCATCCACATCGATGGAACAGTAGTGGAGAGGGTAGCAAGTTTTAAGTTCCTCGGCATACACATCACAGACAAACTGAATTGGTCCACTCACACAGACAGCATCGTGAGGAAGGCGCAGCAGCGCCTCTTCAACCTCAGGAGGCTGAAGAAATTCGGCTTCTCACCAAAAGCACTCACAAACTTCTACAGATGCACAATCGAGAGCATCCTGGCGGGCTGTATCACCGCCTGGTATGGCAACTGCACCGCCCTCAACCGTAAGGCTCTCCAGAGGGTAGTGAGGTCTGCACAACGCATCACCGGGGCAAACTACCTGCCCTCCAGGACACCTACACCACCCGATGCTACAGGAAGGCCATAAAGATCATGAAGGACATCAACCACCCGAGCCACTGCCTGTTCACCCCACTGTCATCCAGAAGGCGAGGTCAGTACAGGTGCATCAAAGCTGGGACCGAGAGACTGAAAAACAGCTTCTATCTCAAGGCCATCAGACTGTTAAACAGCCACCACTAACATTGAGTGGCTACTGCCAACACACTGTCAATGACACTGACTCTACTCCAGCCACTTTAATAATGGGAATTGATGGGAAATGATGCAAATATATCACTAGCCACTTTAAACAATGCTACCTTATATAATGTTACTTACCCTACATTATTCATCTCATATGCATACGTAGATACTGTACTCTATATCATCGACTGCATCCTTATGTAATACATGTATCACTAGCCACTTTAACTATGCCACTTGGTTTACATACTCATCTCATATGTATATACTGTACTCGATATCATCTACTGTATCTTGCCTATGCTGCTCTGTACCATCACTCATTCATATATCCTTATGTACATATTCTTTATCCCCTTACACTGTGTATAAGACAGTAGTTTTTTGGGGAATTGTTAGTTAGATTACTTGTTCGTTATTACTGCATTGTCGGAACTAGAAGCACAAGCATTTCGCTACACTCGCATTAACATCTGCTAACCATGTGTATGTGACAAATAAAATTTGATTTGATTGATTTGATTTGATTTGTTGTACTACTGTGACTAGATGCTGTGCTACTGTGACTAGATGCTGTGTTACTGTGACTAGATGTTGTGTTACTGTGACTAGATGCTGTGCTACTCTGACTAGACGCTGTGTTACTGTGACTAGATGCAGTTCTACTGTGACTAGATGCAGTTCTACTGTGACTAGATGCTGCACTGCTGTGACTAGATGTTGTGTTACTATATCTAGATGCTGTGTTACTGTGACTAGATGCTGTACTACTGTGACTATATGCTGTACTACTGTGATTAGATGCTGTACTACTGTGACTAGATGCTGTACTACTGTGACTAGATGCTTTGTTACTGTGACTAGATGCTGTACTGCTGTGACTAGATGCTGTGTTACTGTGACTAGATGCAGTACTACTGTGACTAGATGCTGTACTACTGTGACTAGATGCTGTGTTACTGTGACTAGATGCTGTACTACTGTGACTAGATGCTGTGTTACTGTGATTAGATGCTGTACTCCTGTGACTAGATGCTGTGTTACTGTGACTAGATGCTATACTACTGTGACTAGATGCTGTACTGCTGTGACAAGATGCTGTGTTACTGTGACTAGATGCTTTGTTACTGTGACCAGATGCTGTACTACTCTGACTAGATGCTGTGTTACTGTGACTAGATGCCGTTCTACTGTGACTAGATGCTGTGTTACTATATCTAGATGCTGTGTTACTGTTACTAGATGCTGTACTACTGTGACTAGATGCTGTATTACTGAGACTAGATGCTGTGTTACTGTGACTAGATGCTGTACTACTGTGACTAGATGCTGTGCTACTGTGACTAGATGCTGTACTACTGTGACTAGATGCTGTGCTACTGTGACTAGATGCTGTGTTACTGTGACTAGATGTTGTGTTACTGTGACTAGATGCTGTGCTACTCTGACTAGACGCTGTGTTACTGTGACTAGATGCAGTTCTACTGTGACTAGATGCTGCACTACTGTGACTAGATGTTGTGTTACTATATCTAGATGCTGTGTTACTGTGACTAGATGCTGTACTACTGTGACTATATGCTGTACTACTGTGATTAGATGCTGTACTACTGTGACTAGATGCTGTACTACTGTGACTAGATGCTGTACTACTGTGACTAGATGCTTTGTTACTGTGACTAGATGCTGTACTACTGTGTCTAGATGCTGTACTACTGTGACTAGATGCTGTACTACTGTGACTAGATGCTGTGTTACTGTGACTAGATGTTGTACTACTGTGACTAGATTCTGTACTACTGTGACTAGATGCTGTGTTACTATGACTAGATGCTGTGTTACTGTGACTAGATGCTTTGCTACTGTGACTAGATGCTGTACTACTGTGACTAGATGCTGTGTTACCATGACTAGATGCTGTGTTACTGTGACTAGATGCTTTGCTACTGTGACTAGATGCTGTACTACTGTGACTAGATGCTGTACTACTGTGACTCGTGTTTGTGACTGTGTTCTCTGGGAGGGATGTGAGAGTTTCTAACTAGATTCCTTTTGTCTGTCTGTCTGTCTGTGTGTGTGTGTCTGTGTGTGTGTGTGTGTGTGTGTGTGTGTGTGTGTGTGTGTGTGTGTGTGTGTGTGTGTGTGTGTGTGTGTGTGTGTGTGTGTGTGTGTGTGTGTGTGTGTGTGTGTGTGTGTGTGTGTGTGTGCGTGCGTGTGTGCGTGCGTGTGTGTGTGTGTATGTGCCGGTGTGTGCGTGTTGTGTGTTCATTCTAAACAACAGATGCTGTTTTCTCTGTGGGGACGGTGCTAGAAGTTATTGAATAATTAATTCAGTCTTTTCTATCATGGATAAATAAAGTCGTTTTCTTCCTCCTGCTATACGACTACAGTCAGGAAGCCTGGGTCTCTGCAGGAGGCTCTCCAATCACTCTCCAGGAGGAGGCTGTCCAATCACTACTCTGCAGGAGGAGGCTGTCCAATCACTACTCTGCAGGAGGAGGCTGTCCAATCACTACTCTGCAGAAGGAGGCTGTCCAATCACTACTCTGCATGAGGAGGCTGTCCAATCACCCTACTCTGCAGAAGGAGGCTGTCCAATCACTACTCTGCATGAGGAGGCTGTCCAATCACCCTACTCTGCAGAAGGAGGCTGTCCAATCACCCTACTCTGCAGAAGGAGGCTGTCCAATCACCCTACTCTGCAGAAGGAGGCTGTCCAATCACCCTACTCTGCAGAAGGAGGCTGTCCAATCACCCTACTCTGCAGAAGGAGGCTGTCCAATCACTACTCTGCAGAAGGAGGCTGCCCAATCACTACTCTGCCCTCCAGCGTTTCACTTCATCATTTATTTCCTCATAGGATCATATCTGCGTAAAGCGTTACTTAGGAGCTGCAGAACCCCTGAGAAAGTCAAATAAATTTGCCAACATTATACAATTACTGCTGTCTTTTCAGAAGGAAATGAAATCATTCAGAATAGCCAGTTATAGTCTACAGTCGGGAACACATGGTAAATCTGTCATATAAAAACAGCATGCAGACAACAGGCCTAATCACAATACCATAGTGACGTACAGCCGTGCTGTCCTGGCTTCTTCAGGGTCTCTGACTGCCCGGTGGAGAGGAGGGCCATAGTGACGTAACAGCCGTGCTGTCCTGGGTTCTTCAGGGTCTTTGACTGCCCAGGGGAGAGGAGGGCCATAGTGAGGTAACAGCCGTGCTGTCCTGGGTACTTCAGGGTCTCTGACTGCCCGGTGGAGAGGAGGGTCATAGTGAGGTAACAGCCGTGCTGTCCTGGGTACTTGTGTGTGTAGTGAGCTGTAGTGAAGTGTAGTCGGTTGTAGTTAAGTGTAATGTAATGAGGTTTTAGTGAAATGAGATGTAGTGAGGTATAGTGAGGTGTGTTGTAGTGAGGTGTAGTGAAATGACGTTAGGTGGAGTGTAGTGTTGTGAGGTGTAGTGAGGTTTTGGTAAAGTGAGATGTAGTGAGGTGTAGTGAGGTGTAGTGAAGTGTAGTGAGGTGTAGTGAGGTGTAGTTTAGTGTAGTGAGATGTCGTTTAGTGTAGTGAGGTGTATTGTAGTGAGGTGTAGTGAGGTGTAGTTTAGTGTAGTGATGTGTAGTTTAGTGTTGTGACGTATAGTGAAGTGTAGTGAGGTGTAGTGAAGTGTAGTGAGGTGTAGTTTAGTGTTGTGAGGTGTAGTGGAGTGTAGTGTAGTGTAACGAGGTTTTAGTGAAGTGTGGTGTGGTGAGTTTTAGTGTAGTGAGATGTAGTGAGGTGTTGTGAGGTGTAGTGAAGTGTAGTGTAACGAGGTTTTAGTGAAGTGTGGTGTGGTGAGTTTTAGTGTAGTGAGGTGTAGTGAGGTGTTGTGAAGTGTAGTGAGGTGTTGTGAGGTGTAGTAAAGTGTAGTGTAACAAGGTTTTAGTGAAGTGTGGTGTGGTGAGTTTTAGTGTAGTGAGGTGTAGTGAGGTGTAGTGAGGTTTAGTGAGGTGTAGTGAAGTGTAGTGTAACAAGGTTTTAGTCAAGTGTGGTCTGGTGAGTTTTAGTGTAGTGAGGTGTAGTGAGGTTTTGTGAGGCGTAGTGAAGTGTAGTGTAACAAGGTTTTAGTCAAGTGTGGTCTGGTGAGTTTTAGTTTAGTGAGGTGTAGTTTGGTGTAGTGAGGTGAATTGAAGTGTAGTGAGGTTTAGTGTAGTGAAGTGTAGTGAAGTGAACTGAGGTGTAGTGAGGTGTAGTGAAGTGTGGTGTGGTAAGGTTTAGTGTAGTACGGTGTAGTGAAGTGGAGTGAGGTGTAGTTAGGTGTAGTGAGGTGTAGTGTAGTGAGGTGTATTGAAGAGTAGTGAGGTGTAGTGAAGTGTAGTGTAATGAGGTTTTGGTGAAGTGAGATGTAGTGAGATGTAATGAGGTATAGTGAGGTGTGGTGTAGGGGGGTGTAGTGAGGTATAGTGAGGTGTGGTGTAGCAAGGTGTATTGAGGTGTAGTGAAGTGTAGTGCGGTTAGTGTAGTGAGGTGAGGTGTAGCATAGTGAGGTGTAGTGTAGTGAGGTGTAGTGAAGTGTAGTGTTGTGCAGTGTAGTGTAGTGAGGTGAGGTGTAGTGTAGTGAGGTGTAGTGTAGTTAGGTGTAGTTTAGTGAGGTGTAGTGAAGTGTAGTGTTGTGAGGTGTAGTTTAGTGTAGTGAGGCGTAGTGTTGTGAGGTGTAGTGTAGTGAGGTGTAGTGTAGTGAAGTGAGGTGTAGTGAAGTGTAGTGAGGTGTAGTGAAGTGTAGTGAGGTGTAGTGAGGTGTAGTGAAGTGAGGTGTAGTGTAGTGAGGTGTAGTGAGGTGTAGTGTAGTGAGGTGTAGTGTAGTGAGGTGTAGTGAGGTGTAGTGAAGTGAGTGGAAGTGTAGTGAGGTGTAGTGAAGTGTAGTGAGGTGTTATGTAGTGAGGTGAGGTGTAGTGTAGTGAGGTGTAGTGAGGTGTAGTGAGGTGTAGTGTAGTGTAGTGAGGTGTAGTGAGCTGTAGTGAAGTGTAGTGGGGTGTAGTTAAGTGTAATGTAATGAGGTTTTAGTGAAATGAGATGTAGTGAGGTATAGTGAGGTGTGTTGTAGTGAGTTGTAGTGAAATGAAGTTAGGTGGAGTGTAGTGTAGTGAGGTGTAGTGAGATTTTGGTAAAGTGAGGTGTAGTGAGGTGTAGTGAAGTGTAGTGAGGTGTAGTGAGGTGTAGTTTAGTGTAGTGAGATGTCGTTTAGTGTAGTGAGGTGTATTGTAGTGAGGTGTAGTGAGGTGTAGTTTAGTGTAGTGAGGTGTAGTTTAGCGTTGTGAAGTGTAGTGAGGTGTAGTGAGGTGTAGTGAAGTGTAGTGAGGTGAGGTGTTGTGAGGTGTTGTGAGATGTAGTGAAGTGTAGTGTAACGAGGTTTTAGTGAAGTGTGGTGTGGTGAGTTTTAGTGTAGTGAGGTGTAGTGAGGTGAGGTGTAGTGAAGTGTAGTGAGGTATTGTGAGGTGTAGTAAAGTGTAGTGTAACAAGGTTTTAGTGAAGTGTGGTGTGGTGAGTTTTAGTGTAGTGAGGTGTAGTGAGGTGTAGTGAGGTGTTGTGAAGTGTAGTGTAACGAGGTTTTAGTGAAGTGTGGTCTGGTGAGTTTTAGTTTAGTGAGGTGTAGTTTGGTGTAGTGAGGTGAATTGAAGTGTAGTGAGGTTTAGTGTAGTGAAGTGTAGTGAAGTGAACTGAGGTGTAGTGAAGTGTGGTGTGGTAAGGTTTAGTGTAGTACGGTGTTTACACATATGTATATACTGTACTCTATACTATATCTCAGTCTATGTCTTACTCATTTCATATGTATATACTGTACTCTATACTATATCTCAGTCTATGTCTTACTCATTTCATATGTATATACTGTACTCTATGCTATATCATAGTCTATGTCTTACTCATCTCATATGTATATACTGTACTCTATACTATATCTCAGTCTAAGTCTTACTCATTTCATATGTATATACTGTACTCTATACTATATCATAGTCTATGTCTTACTCATTTCATATGTATATACTGTACTCTATACTATATCTTAGTCTATGTATTACTCATTTCATATGTATATACTGTACTCTATACTATATCTCAGTCTATGTCTTACTCATCTCATATGTATATACTGTACTCTATACTATATCATAGTCTATGTCTTACTCATTTCATATGTATATACTGTACTCTATACTATATCATAGTCTATGTCTTACTCATTTCATATGTATATACTGTACTCTATACTATATCATAGTCTATGTCTTACTCATCTCATATGTATATACTGTACTCTATACTATATCATAGTCTATGTATTACTCATTTCATATGTATATACTGTACTCTATACTATATCATAGTCTATGTATTACTCATCTCATATGTATATACTGTACTCTATACTATATCTCAGTCTATGTATTACTCATCTCATATGTATATACTGTACTCTATACTATATCTCAGTCTATGTATTACTCATCTCATATGTATATACTGTACTCTATACTATATCATAGTCTATGTATTACTCATTTCATATGTATATACTGTACTCTATACTATATCATAGTCTATGTCTTACTCATTTCATATGTATATACTGTACTCTATACTGTATCTTAGTCTATGTCTTACTCATCTCATATGTATATACTGTACTCTATACTATATCATAGTCTATGTCTTACTCATTTCATATGTATATACTGTACTCTATACTATATCATAGTCTATGTATTACTCATTTCATATGTATATACTGTACTCTATACTATATCATAGTCTATGTCTTACTCATCTCATATGTATATACTGTACTCTATACTATATCATAGTCTATGTATTACTCATTTCATATGTATATACTGTACTCTATACTATATCATAGTCTATGTATTACTCATCTCATATGTATATACTGTACTCTATACTATATCTCAGTCTATGTCTTACTCATCTCATATGTATATACTGTACTCTATACTATATCTTAGTCTATGTATTACTCATTTCATATGTATATACTGTACTCTATACTATATCTCAGTCTATGTCTTACTCATCTCATATGTATATACTGTACTCTATACTATATCATAGTCTATGTCTTACTCATTTCATATGTATATACTGTACTCTATACTGTATCATAGTCTATGTCTTACTCATTTCATATGTATATACTGTACTCTATACTATATCATAGTCTATGTCTTACTCATTTCATATGTATATACTGTACTCTATACTATATCATAGTCTATGTCTTACTCATCTCATATGTATATACTGTACTCTATACTATATCTTAGTCTATGTATTACTCATTTCATATGTATATACTGTACTCTATACTATATCTCAGTCTATGTCTTACTCATCTCATATGTATATACTGTACTCTATACTATATCATAGTCTATGTCTTACTCATTTCATATGTATATACTGTACTCTATACTATATCATAGTCTATGTCTTACTCATTTCATATGTATATACTGTACTCTATACTATATCATAGTCTATGTCTTACTCATCTCATATGTATATACTGTACTCTATACTATATCTTAGTCTATGTATTACTCATTTCATATGTATATACTGTACTCTATACTATATCTCAGTCTATGTCTTACTCATTTCATATGTATATACTGTACTCTATACTATATCTCAGTCTAAGTCTTACTCATTTCATATGTATATACTGTACTCTATACTATATCATAGTCTATGTCTTACTCATCTCATATGTATATACTGTACTCTATACTGTATCATAGTCTATGTCTTACTCATTTCATATGTATATACTGTACTCTATACTATATCATAGTCTATGTCTTACTCATCTCATATGTATATACTGTACTCTATACTGTATCATAGTCTATGTCTTACTCATTTCATATGTATATACTGTACTCTATACTATATCTCAGTCTATGTCTTACTCATTTCATATGTATATACTGTACTCTATACTATATCTCAGTCTATGTCTTACTCATTTCATATGTATATACTGTACTCTATACTATATCTCAGTCTATGTCTTACTCATTTCATATGTATATACTGTACTCTATACTATATCTCAGTCTATGTCTTACTCATTTCATATGTATATACTGTACTCTATACTATATCATAGTCTATGTCTTACTCATTTCATATGTATATACTGTACTCTATACTATATCATAGTCTATGTCTTACTCATCTCATATGTATATACTGTACTCTATACTATATCATAGTCTATGTATTACTCATTTCATATGTATATACTGTACTCTATACTATATCATAGTCTATGTCTTACTCATCTCATATGTATATACTGTACTCTATACTATATCATAGTCTATGTCTTACTCATCTCATATGTATATACTGTACTCTATACTATATCATAGTCTATGTCTTACTCATCTCATATGTATATACTGTACTCTATACTGTATCATAGTCTATGTATTACTCATCTCATATGTATATACTGTACTCTATACTGTATCATAGTCTATGTATTACTCATCTCATATGTATATACTGTACTCTATACTATATCATAGTCTATGTCTTACTCATCTCATATGTATATACTGTACTCTATACTATATCATAGTCTATGTCTTACTCATCTCATATGTATATACTGTACTCTATACTGTATCATAGTCTATGTCTTACTCATTTCATATGTATATACTGTACTCTATACTATATCATAGTCTAAGTCTTACTCATCTCATATGTATATACTGTACTCTATACTATATCATAGTCTATGTCTTACTCATTTCATATGTATATACTGTACTCTATACTGTATCATAGTCTATGTCTTACTCATTTCATATGTATATACTGTACTCTATACTGTATCATAGTCTATGTCTTACTCATTTCATATGTATATACTGTACTCTATACTGTATCATAGTCTATGTCTTACTCATTTCATATGTATATACTGTACTCTATACTGTATCATAGTCTATGTCTTACTCATCTCATATGTATATACTGTACTCTATACTGTATCATAGTCTATGTCTTACTCATCTCATATGTATATACTGTACTCTATACTATATCATAGTCTATGTCTTACTCATCTCATATGTATATACTGTACTCTATACTATATCTCAGTCTATGCAGCTCGTCCATATATTTGTATATTCTTAAATCCATTCCTTTCCTTAGATTTGTTTGTATTAGGTTGATGTGGAATTGTTAGATTATTTGTTAGATATTACTTCCACTGTTGGAACTAGAAGTACAAGCATTTTACTACACCAGCAATAACATCTGCTAAACACGTGTATGTGACCAATACAATTTGATTTGATTTGATGTACAGCTTGGATTCTTTACCTACGATAGAAATAAATTGAAACAATTTTATGTAATTCATTTCATTATTCTTTTTGCCAGATTTCATATTCACAAATGTAAATTTACAAAACAAAACACCACTTTATCTTACATTACAAGAAGAAAACTGAACTATATTTTAAGACAGTTACTCATAAAAACATGTTAGAATGATAACTGTGTTAAGGTCCTTGGGTAATGTGATATGGTACCCCCCCAGCCCCAGCCCCGCCCCTTACCCACCCCCGCCACGCCCCTAGCCCCGCCCCCAGCCTAAATGTCCATTGTATATTCTTTATATATACTTGTGTTCCCAATGTATTTTTGTATTGATTTGATGTTAATAAATATATATATATATACAGTATATCATAATAATAAACGTTTAGTTTTTTCCTTTTAATAACCGTTTAATCAAAACTCTGCATTTAACATATTTACCAACGTCTTAGTTTTTTCCTCGCTCAACTTTTTTCATTCAACTTTTCAACCCAAACGCTTCAGTAGCTGGTTTCTTAGTAGCTGGATACCAACAACCAGGTTGCCAGGCAACAAAGAGCTCAACTCATACAACTACTGAAGGAAAGTGCTCATTTCCAGCGTATGAGACGACTTCGATTGTTTTCCATTACATGCTTTAATTGTATGTTTTGTATCCCCCAAGACTACAGACACAGCTCTGAGAGGCAACAGTATACCGATAACACACAGCCGGGTCGGTGAGTAGCTCGGCCCCCTGCGCTTCTCTCTCGCTCTCACATTCAGCAAGAGACAGACAGCTGTGCAGGGGGCTGGTGGGGGAGTCTATGGCCATGGAGGGAGCATCGAAGTCCCCGTTTGTTCCCTTGGACTGTCAGCGTGCAGCAGTGAAACCTCATTTGAAACTGAAGGGGACTCACATGATATAAAATTTAGAATCTGATAAATGCTTGTTGTTGTCACGGGAAAAGGTCTGATGGACCTTTATTTGTGAAAAATGTATTGACTTGGATGCAGCTAAAGAAAGGATTGTTACTCTTCATGAAGAAATAAAACATTTGACCTTTGACCTGCGCTTTGAACTGAATAAGGATTCCATGAGACTCTAGGCATCTTTAAATGCTTCCTATCAAAACATCCAACAAGAACATAATGGGACCTTCCTGGACTATGATCAACTTCCCCCACTGCACCCCTCTACTAGCTAGAACCAACATTTGGCTGCTCCTTGTTGGACTCCAGGTGAGTGTAAATGGCTGGTCCTTGTTGGACTCCAGGTGAGTGTAAATGGCTGGTCCTTGTTGGACTCCAGGTGAGTGTAAATGGCTGGTCCTTGTTGGACTCCAGGTGAGTGTAAATGGCTGGTCCTTGTTGGACTCCAGGTGAGTGTAAATGGCTGGTCCTTGTTGGACTCCAGGTGAGTGTAAATGGCTGCTCCTTGTTGGACTCCAGGTGAGTGTAAATGGCTGGTCCTTGTTGGACTCCAGGTGAGTGTAAATGGCTGGTCCTTGTTGGACTCCAGGTGAGTGTAAATGGCTGGTCCTTGTTGGACTCCAGGTGAGTGTAAATGGCTGGTCCTTGTTGGACTCCAGGTGAGTGTAAATGGCTGGTCCTTGTTGGACTCCAATTACAGTCTTGTCCCATTGCTGCAACTCCCGTATGAACTCAGGAGAGGCGAAGGTCGAGAGCCGTGCGTCCTCCGAAACACAACCCCGGCAAGCCGCACTGCTTCTTGACACAATGCACCCTTAACGCGGAAGCCAGCAGCACCAACGTGTTGGAGGAAACACCATACACCTGGCGACCGTGTCAGCGTGCAGTTTATGTCAAATATGTCACTAGCCACTTTAAACAATGCTACCTAATATAATGTTTACATACCCTACATTATTCATCTCATATGTATACGTATATACTGTACTCTATATCATCTACTGCATCCTTATGTAATACATGTATCACTAGCCACTTTAAACTATGCCACTTTGTTTACATACTCATCTCATATGTATATACTGTACTCGATACCATCTACTGCATCTTGCCTATGCCGCTCTGTACCATCACTCATTCATATATCTTTATGTATATATTCTTTATCCCTTTACACTTGTGTGTATAAGGTAGTAGTTTTGGAATTGTTAGCTAGATTACTCGTTGGTTATTACTGCATTGTCGGAACTAGAAGCACAAGCATTTCGCTACACTCGCATTAACATCTGCTAACCATGTGTATGTGACAAATACAATTTCATTTGATTTGATTTGATTTACCCAGAAAGACTCACAGCTGTAATCGCTACCAAAGGTGATTCTAACATGTATTGACTCAGGGGTGTGAAAACTCATTTAAATAACATATTTCTCTATTTCATTTTCAAGACATTTGCTTAATAAAAAAAATTCCAGTACAGAGAGGTAGAGGAGGCCAACCCTAACCCAGCGCAGAGAGGTAGAGGAGGCCAACCCTAACCCAGTACAGAGAGGTAGAGGCCAACCCTAACCCAGCGCAGAGAGGTAGAGGAGGCCAACCCTAACCCAGTACAGAGAGGTAGAGGAGGCCAACCCTAACCCAGCGCAGAGAGGTAGAGGAGGCCAACCCTAACCCAGTACAGAGAGGTAGAGGCCAACCCTAACCCAGTACAGAGAGGTAGAGGCTAACCCTAACCCAGTATAGAGGGATAGAGGAGGCCAACCCTAACCCAGTACAGAGAGGTAGAGACCAACCCTAACCCAGTACAGAGAGGTAGAGGAGACCAACCCTAACCCAGTACAGAGAGGTAGAGACCAACTCTAACCCAGTGCAGACAGGTAGAGGAGACCAACCCTAACCCAGTACAGAGAGGTAGAGGCCAACCCTAACCCAGTACAGAGAGGTAGAGACCAACCCTAACCCAGTACAGAGAGGTAGAGGAGGCCAACTCTAACCCAGTGCAGAGAGGTAGAGACCAACCCTAACCCAGTACAGAGAGGTAGAGGAGGCCAACCCTAACCCAGTACAGAGAGGTAGAGGCCAACCCTAACCCAGTACAGAGAGGTAGAGGAGGACAACCCTAACCCAGTACAGAGAGGTAGAGGAGGACAACCCTAACCCAGTACAGAGAGGTAGAGGAGGCCAACCCTAACCCAGTACAGAGAGATGTAGGAGGCCAAATACAGATAGGTCTGGTTATAATTTATTTGGGATTTGACCTTCCTGAGTCTTTGACTCCTGTCTTCCAGAGAATGGCCCACAGCTCTGGTAGAGCAGCTGGTGCTGGTGTCTCTTCCACCCACTGCCCTTCAGGCATGCTTTGCATAATAAATTCAGTTCACCCCTCAACACTCCTCCTCTCCCCATCATCCTGTTCTAAACATACGTTAACATTGCCAAAGCACCCCTCATCACTCCTCCTCTCCCCATCATCCTACATTGCCAAAGCACCCCTCATCACTCCTCCTCTCCCCATCATCCTACATTGCCAAAGCACCCCTCATCACTCCTCCTCTCCCCATCATCCTACATTGTCAAAGCACCCCTCATCACTCCTCCTCTCCCCATCATCCTACATTGCCAAAGCACCCCTCATCACTCCTCCTCTCCCCATCATCCTACATTGCCAAAGCACCCCTCATCACTCCTCCTCTCCCCATCATCCTACATTGCCAAAGCACCCCTCATCACTCCTCCTCTCCCCATCATCCTACATTGCCGAAGCACCCCTCATCACTCCTCCTCTCCCCATCATCCTACATTGCCAAAGCACCCCTCATCACTCCTCCTCTCCCCATCATCCTACATTGCCAAAGCACCCCTCATCACTCCTCCTCTCCCCATCATCCTACATTGCCAAAGCACCCCTCATCACTCCTCCTCTCCCCATCATCCTACATTGCCAAAGCACCCCTCATCACTCCTCCTCTCCCTACACAAACACATTGCCAAAGCAAGTGACATGGGTAAAACATGTTAACATTTATTTAACTCGGCAAGTCAGTTAAGAACAAATTCTTATTTACAATGATGGCCTACACCGGCCAAACCCGGGCGAGGCAGGGCCAATTGTGCACCGCCCTAAGGGACTCCCAATCACCGCCGGTTGTGATACAGCCTGAATTCGAACCATGGTGTCTGTGGTGACAGTAAACAGTACGCTCAAAAAAATTCCTAAAGAATAAAGATATTTCAAATGTCTATCTATATACAGTGTTGTAATGATGTACAAATAGTTAAATTACAAAAGGGAAAATAAATTAACATACATGGTGTTTGTTCTTCACTTCCTTTTCGTTGCAGGTCACAAATGTTGTTGCTGTGGTTGCGCACTGTGGTATTTCACACAAAGCTGTGAACGATCTGAGAGACAAGGCAAGAAGGGCCTTCTATGCTGTCAAAAGGAACATATAATTCGACATATCAATAAGGATCTGGCTAAAAATACTTGAATCAGTTATAGAACCCATTGCCCTTTATGGTTGTGAGGTCTGGGGTCCGATCACCAACCAAGTATTCACAAAATGGTACAAACACCAAATTGAGACTCTGCATGCAGAACTCTGCAAAAATATCCTCTGTGTACAACGTAGAACACCAAATAATGCATGCAGAGCAGAATTAGGCCGATACCAACTAATTATCAAAATCCAGAAACGAATCGTTAAATTCTACAACCACCTAAAAGGAAGCGATTGCTATTGAGAAAGGCTACCGTAGGCAGACCTGGCTTTCAAGAGAAGAAAGGCTATGTGCTCACTGCCTCACACAATGAGGTGGAAACCAGGGATGTTGCTAGGCCTATTTTAGGAGGGCTTTAGCCCCCTAAAATATTAATTAGCACCCCCTAAATAAATCAATATATCAGTCAATATATTTTCTCTGTTCCATCGCATCTTAAACTTCTTACCTGTCGGGCACTAGGACCTGGGGGGGGGGGCTGCTGCTGCAGAAGCTGCTGGATCTAGTGAACGTCTACTTGTATCTGACATTTTGGTTAACTGCTTTGGCTTGAGCCTGACAGTAAACTGACAGGAAAAGGCTCCAACAGGACGGATTCATGCTACGATGTGAATGTGTGGCAAACTAGAACAGAGAGAACAGAGAGAACAGAGAGAACAGAGAGAACAGAGAGAACAGAGTGAGAGAGACTATTCCATGCCATTGACTTTGGTCATAATCAAAGCTTTGTTAACCAATAGGTTTTTATGTGAGGCTGCCTGTAAGTTACAGTGTAACAGACGTTACTAACGGTAACGGTGCTTTTAAATTCGACATAAGTTACGTGGCGATGATATCTAGTTCATGTTATATTTCATGTAGTTTTGCCATCTGTGCCAGGCTATAAATGAGACAGATGATATCTAGTTAATGTTATATTTCATGTAGTTTTGCTATCTGTGCCAGGCTATAAATGAGACAGATGATATCTAGTTAATGTTATATTTCATGTAGTTTTGCTATCTGTGACAGATGATGTAACATTGTGCACATATCCTTTCATACTCAATTACTTTCATTCAATTATCAGTAGGTCAGGTGTAGAAAATGTGACATAGTGTTGATCACAATGTCATAGTATTATCCTCAATGTCTCAACTGTAGGCTAACTAACTTTCGATGGACATTCCTCTAAAGAGGCAGTGCCAGCAGCTCTGCCGAAGGCCAATCCGTTGAGAAATGAAGAATTTACCAGTTCAAACAAACACATTAAAACCAAAACTGAATAATAACCTATTGGGCATTGAGTAAATATATTTTTCAAAACATAGGAGACAAGAAGGAGGGAAAGAAGCTGGAGGCTGGCATGTCTGATGAAGGTTAGTGATTAAAAAGAGGGGAATCGATGTTTAAGCGTTCAGTTAAATTTGTACAGCATATGACAGCATATGTCTTACTTTTGTTAGGCATAAATAAATTATGTTCATGATATCTTAAAGGGTCATGCAGAAAGAGAGGCTTCTATGCAAGACAGAGATCAACATGTGAGGTGTATAAGTGAGAGAGAGCAAGCATGCCCAGAGAGAGAGAGACAACAAACAGATCCACACAGAGAGAGAGACAACAAACAGATCCAGAGAGAGAGATAACAAACAGATCCAGAGAGAGAGAGACAACAAACAGATCCAGAGAGAGAGAGACAACAAACAGATCCACACAGAGAGAGACAACAAACAGATCCAGAGAGAGAGGGAGACAACAAACAGATCCAGAGAGAGAGATAACAAACAGATCCAGAGAGAGAGAGACAACAAACAGATCCAGAGAGAGAGAGACAACAAACAGATCCACACAGAGAGAGAGACAACAAACAGATCCAGAGAGAGAGGGAGACAACAAACAGATCTACACAGAGAGAGAGACAACAAACAGATCCAGAGAGAGAGAGACAACAAACAGATCCAGAGAGAGAGAGACAACAAACAGATCCACACAGAGAGAGAGACAACAAACAGATCCAGAGAGAGAGATAACAAACAGATCCAGAGAGAGAGAGACAACAAACAGATCCAGAGAGAGAGAGACAACAAACAGATCCACAGAGAGAGAGAGACAACAAACAGATCCAGAGAGAGAGGGAGACAACAAACAGATACAGAGAGAGAGATAACAAACAGATCCAGAGAGAGAGAGACAACAAACAGATCCAGAGAGAGAGACAACAAACAGATCCACACAGAGAGAGAGACAACAAACAGATCCAGAGAGAGAGGGAGACAACAAACAGATCCAGAGAGAGAGAGACAACAAACAGATCCAGAGAGAGAGAGAGACAACAAACAGATCCAGAGAGAGAGAGATAACAAACAGATCCAGAGAGAGAGACAACAAACAGATCCAGAGAGAGAGACAACAAACAGATCCAGAGAGAGAGAGGATCAACAAACAGATCCAGAGAGAGAGGATCAACAAACAGATCCAGAGAGAGAGAGACAACGAACAGATCCAGAGAGAGAGAGACAACAAACAGATCCACACAGAGAGAGAGACAACAAACAGATCCAGAGAGAGAGAGACAACAAACAGATCAACACAGAGAGAGAGACAACAAACAGATCCAGAGAGAGAGGGAGACAACAAACAGATCCAGAGAGAGAGAGACAACAAACAGATCCAGAGAGAGAGAGAGACAACAAACAGATCCAGAGAGAGAGAGACAACAAACAGATCCAGAGAGAGAGAGGGAAAACAAACAGATCCAGAGAGAGAGAGAGACAACAAACAGATCCAGAGAGAGAGAGACAACAAACAGATCCAGAGAGAGAGGGACAACAAACAGATCCAGAGAGAGTGAGACAACAAACAGATCCAGAGAGAGAGGACAACAAACAGATCCAGAGAGAGAGAGAGGGACAACAAACAGATCCAGAGAGAGAGGGACAACAAACAGATCCAGAGAGAGAGACAACAAACAGATCCAGAGAGAGAGAGACAACAAACAGATCCAGAGGGAGGGACAACAAACAGATCCAGAGAGAGAGAGACAACAAACAGATCCAGAGAGAGAGAGACAACAAACAGATCCAGAGAGAGAGAGAGGGACAACAAAAAGATCCAGAGAGAGAGACAACAAACAGATCCAGAGAGAGAGAGGGACAACAAACAGATCCAGAGAGAGAGAGAGACAACAAACAGATCCAGAGAGAGAGAGACAACAAACAGATCCAGAGAGAGAGAGACAACAAACAGATCCAGACAGAGAGGGAGAACAAACAGATCCAGAGAGAGAGAGAGAGAGAGAGAGACAACAAACAGATCCAGAGAGAGAGACAACAAACAGATCCAGAGAGAGAGAGACAACAAACAGATCCACACAGAGAGAGACAACAAACAGATCCAGAGAGAGAGATAACAAACAGATCCAGAGAGAGAGAGACAACAAACAGATCCAGAGAGAGAGAGACAACAAACAGATCCACAGAGAGAGAGAGACAACAAACAGATCCAGAGAGAGAGGGAGACAACAAACAGATACAGAGAGAGAGATAACAAACAGATCCAGAGAGAGAGAGACAACAAACAGATCCAGAGAGAGAGAGACAACAAACAGATCCACACAGAGAGAGAGACAACAAACAGATCCAGAGAGAGAGGGAGACAACAAACAGATCCAGAGAGAGAGAGACAACAAACAGATCCAGAGAGAGAGAGAGACAACAAACAGATCCAGAGAGAGAGAGATAACAAACAAACAGATCCAGAGAGAGAGACAACAAACAGATCCAGAGAGAGAGACAACAAACAGATCCAGAGAGAGAGAGATCAACAAACAGATCCAGAGAGAGAGAGATCAACAAACAGATCCAGAGAGAGAGACAACAAACAGATCCAGAGAGAGAGAGACAACAAACAGATCCACACAGAGAGAGAGACAACAAACAGATCCAGAGAGAGAGAGACAACAAACAGATCCACACAGAGAGAGAGACAACAAACAGATCCAGAGAGAGAGGGAGACAACAAACAGATCCAGAGAGAGAGAGACAACAAACAGATCCAGAGAGAGAGAGAGACAACAAACAGATCCAGAGAGAGAGAGACAACAAACAGATCCAGAGAGAGAGAGGGACAACAAACAGATCCAGAGAGAGAGAGAGACAACAAACAGATCCAGAGAGAGAGAGACAACAAACAGATCCAGAGAGAGAGGGACAACAAACAGATCCAGAGAGAGTGAGACAACAAACAGATCCAGAGAGAGAGGGACAACAAACAGATCCAGAGAGAGAGAGAGGGACAACAAACAGATCCAGAGAGAGAGGGACAACAAACAGATCCAGAGAGAGAGACAACAAACAGATCCAGAGAGAGAGAGACAACAAACAGATCCAGAGGGAGGGACAACAAACAGATCCAGAGAGAGAGAGACAACAAACAGATCCAGAGAGAGAGAGACAACAAACAGATCCAGAGAGAGAGAGAGGGACAACAAAAAGATCCAGAGAGAGAGACAACAAACAGATCCAGAGAGAGAGAGGGACAACAAACAGATCCAGAGAGAGAGAGACAACAAACAGATCCAGAGAGAGAGAGACAACAAACAGATCCAGAGAGAGAGAGAGAGAGAGAGACAACAAACAGATCCAGACAGAGAGGGAGAACAAACAGATCCAGAGAGAGAGAGAGAGAGAGAGAGAGAGAGAGGGACAACAAACAGATCCAGAGAGAGAGACAACAAACAGATCCAGAGAGAGAGAGGGACAACAAACAGATCCAGAGAGAGAGAGACAACAAACAGATCCAGAGAGAGAGAGACAACAAACAGATCCAGAGAGAGAGAGAGAGACAACAAACAGATCCAGAGAGAGAGGGACAACAAACAGATCCAGAGAGAGAGAGACAACAAACAGATCCAGAGAGAGAGAGAGACAACAAACAGATACAGAGAGAGAGAGATAACAAACAGATCCAGAGAGAGAGAGACAACAAACAGATCCAGAGAGAGAGAGACATCAAACAGATCCAGAGAGAGAGAGACAACAAACAGATCCAGAGAGAGAGAGACAACAAACAGATCCAGAGAGAGAGAGACAACAAACAGATCCAGAGAGAGAGAGAGACAACAAACAGATCCAGAGAGAGAGACAACAAACAGATCCAGAGAGAGAGAGAGGGACAACAAACAGATCCAGAGAGAGAGACAACAAACAGATCCAGAGAGAGAGAGACAACAAACAGATCCAGAGAGAGAGAGAGACAACAAACAGATCCAGAGAGAGAGAGAGACAACAAACAGATCCAGAGAGAGAGAGACAACAAACAGATCCAGAGAGAGAGGGACAACAAACAGATCCAGAGAGAGAGAGACAACAAACAGATCCAGAGAGAGAGGGACAACAAACAGATCCAGAGAGAGAGGGACAACAAACAGATCCAGAGAGAGAGAGAGAGACAACAAACAGATCCAGAGAGAGAGGGACAACAAACAGATCCAGAGAGAGAGACAACAAACAGATCCAGAGAGAGAGAGACAACAAACAGATCCAGAGAGGAGGGACAACAAACAGATCCAGAGAGAGAGAGACAACAAACAGATCCAGAGAGAGAGGGACAACAAACAGATCCAGAGAGAAAGAGAGGGACAACAAAAGATCCAGAGAGAGAGACAACAAACAGATCCAGAGAGAGAGAGGGACAACAAACAGATCCAGAGAGAGAGAGAGACAACAAACAGATCCAGAGAGAGAGAGACAACAAACAGATCCAGAGAGAGAGAGAGAGAGAGAGACAACAAACAGATCCAGACAGAGAGGGACAACAAACAGATCCAGAGAGAGAGAGACAACAAACAGATACAGAGAGAGAGACAACAAACAGATCCAGAGAGAGAGAGACAACAAACAGATCCAGAGAGAGAGAGACAACAAACAGATCCAGAGAGAGAGAGACAACAAACAGATCCAGAGAGAGAGACAACAAACAGATCCAGAGAGAGAGATACAACAAACAGATCCAGAGAGAGAGAGACAACAAACAGATCCAGAGAGAGAGACAACAAACAGATACAGAGAGAGAGAGGACAACAAACAGATCCAGAGAGAGAGACAACAAACAGATCCAGAGAGAGAGAGAGACAACAAAAGATCCAGAGAGAGAGACAACAAACAGATCCAGAGAGAGAGAGACAACAAACAGATCCAGAGAGAGAGAGAGGGACAACAAACAGATCCAGAGAGAGAGAGACAACAAACAGATCCAGAGAGAGAGAGAGACAACAAACAGATCCAGAGAGAGAGACAACAAACAGATCCAGAGAGAGAGAGACAACAAACAGATCCAGAGAGAGAGACAACAAACAGATCCAGAGAGAGAGGGACAACAAACAGATCCAGAGAGAGAGAGACAACAAACAGATCCAGAGAGAGAGGGACAACAAACAGATCCAGAGAGAGAGACAACAAACAGATCCAGAGAGAGAGAGACAACAAACAGATCCAGAGAGAGAGACAACAAACAGATCCAGAGAGAGAGAGACAACAAACAGATCCAGAGAGAGAGAGACAACAAACAGATCCAGAGAGAGAGAGGGACAACAAAAAGATCCAGAGAGAGAGACAACAAACAGATCCAGAGAGAGAGGGACAACAAACAGATCCAGAGAGAGAGAGAGACAACAAACAGATCCAGAGAGAGAGAGACAACAAACAGATCCAGAGAGAGAGAGAGAGAGAGAGACAACAAACAGATCCAGAGAGAGAGGGACAACAAACAGATCCAGAGAGAGAGAGAGAGAGGAGACAACAAACAGATCCAGAGAGAGAGACAACAAACAGATCCAGAGAGAGAGAGACAACAAACAGATCCAGAGAGAGAGAGACAACAAACAGATCCAGAGAGAGAGAGAGACAACAAACAGATCCAGAGAGAGAGACAACAAACAGATCCAGAGAGAGAGAGACAACAAACAGATCCAGAGAGAGAGAGAGACAACAAACAGATCCAGAGAGAGAGACAAAAACAGATCCAGAGAGAGAGAGACAACAAACAGATCCAGAGAGAGAGACAACAAACAGATCCAGAGAGGGAGGGACAACAAACAGATCCAGAGAGAGAGAGAGAGGCAACAAACCGATCCAGAGAGAGAGAGACAACAAACAGATCCAGGGAGAGAGAGGTACAACAAACAGATCCAGAGAGAGAGAGACAACAAACAGATCCAGAGAGAGAGACAACAAACAGATACAGAGAGAGAGGTACAACAAACAGATCCAGAGAGAGAGAGACAACAAACAGATCCAGAGTGAGAGACAACAAACAGATACAGAGAGAGAGACAACAAACAGATCCAGAGCGAGAGAGAGGGACAACAAACAGATCCAGAGAGAGAGACAACAAACAGATCCAGAGAGAGAGAGACAACAAACAGATCCAGAGAGAGAGAGGGACAACAAACAGATCCAGAGAGAGAGAGAAACAAACAGATCCAGAGAGAGAGAGACAACAAACAGATCCAGAGAGAGAGAGGGACAACAAACAGATCCAGAGAGAGAGAGACAACAAACAGATCCAGAGAGAGAGGGACAACAAACAGATCCAGAGAGAGAGACAACAAACAGATCCAGAGAGAGAGAGACAACAAACAGATCCAGAGAGAGAGAGGACAACAAACAGATCCAGAGAGAGAGAGACAACAAACAGATCCAGAGAGAGAGAGACAACAAACAGATCCAGAGAGAGACACAACAAACAGATCCAGAGAGAGAGAGACAACAAACAGATCCAGAGAGAGAGAGACAACAAACAGATCCAGAGAGAGAGAGGGACAACAAACAGATCCAGAGAGAGAGAGACAACAAACAGATCCAGAGAGAGAGAGGGACAACAAACAGATCCAGAGAGAGAGAGAACAACAAACAGATCCAGAGAGAGAGAGACAACAAACAGATCCAGAGAGAGAGAGAGAACAAACAAACAGATCCAGAGAGAGAGAGAGAACAAACAGATCCAGAGAGAGAGAGACAACAAACAGATCCAGAGAGAGAGACAACAAACAGATCCAGAGAGAGAGAGACAACAAACAGATCCAGAGAGAGAGAGACAACAAACAGATCCAGAGAGAGAGAGACAACAAACAGATCCAGAGAGAGAGACAACAAACAGATCCAGAGAGAGAGAGACAACAAACAGATCCAGAGAGAGAGAGACAACAAACAGATCCAGAGAGAGAGAGACAACAAACAGATCCAGAGAGAGAGAGACAAACAAACAGATCCAGAGAGAGAGAGAGGGACAACAAACAGATCCAGAGAGAGAGACAACAAACAGATCCAGAGAGAGAGAGACAACAAACAGATCCAGAGAGAGAGAGGGACAACAAACAGATCCAGAGAGAGAGAGAGACAACAAACAGATCCAGAGAGAGAGAGACAACAAACAGATCCAGAGAGAGAGACAACAAACAGATCCAGAGAGAGAGACAAACAAACAGATCCAGAGAGAGAGAGGGACAACAAACAGATCCAGAGAGAGAGGGACAACAAACAGATCCAGAGAGAGAGAGAGAGGGACAACAAACAGATCCAGAGAGAGAGAGACAACAAACAGATCCAGAGAGAGAGAGGTACAACAAACAGATCCAGAGAGAGAGAGACAACAAACAGATCCAGAGAGAGGGACAACAAACAGATCCAGAGAGAGAGACAACAAACAGATCCAGAGAGAGAGAGGTACAACAAACAGATCCAGAGAGAGAGAGAGGGACAACAAACAGATCCAGAGAGAGAGACAACAAACAGATCCAGAGAGAGAGAGAGACAACAAACAGATCCAGAGAGAGAGAGAGACAACAAACAGATCCAGAGAGAGAGAGACAACAAACAGATCCAGAGAGAGAAAGACAACAAACAGATCCAGAGAGAGAGAGAGACAACAAACAGATTCAGAGAGAGAGAGAGAGAGAGAGACAACAAACAGATCCAGAGAGAGAGACAACAAACAGATCCAGAGAGAGAGAGACAACAAACAGATCCAGAGAGAGAGAGACAACAAACAGATCCAGAGAGAGAGAGAGGGACAACAAAAAGATCCAGAGAGAGAGACAACAAACAGATCCAGAGAGAGAGAGACAACAAACAGATCCAGAGAGAGAGAGACAACAAACAGATCCAGAGAGAGAGAGACAACAAACAGATCCAGAGAGAGAGAGACAACAAACAGATCCAGAGAGAGAGAGACAACAAACAGATCCAGAGAGAGAGAGACAACAAACAGATCCAGAGAGAGAGAGAGAGACAACAAACAGATCCAGAGAGAGAGACAACAAACAGATCCAGAGAGAGAGAGACAACAAACAGATCCAGAGAGAGAGAGAGGACAACAAACAGATCCAGAGAGAGAGAGAGACAACAAACAGATCCAGAGAGAGAGAGACAACAAACAGATCCAGAGAGAGAGACAACAAACAGATCCAGAGAGAGAGACAACAAACAGATCCAGAGAGAGAGAGACAACAAACAGATCCAGAGAGAGAGACAACAAACAGATCCAGAGAGAGAGAGACAAACAAACAGATCCAGAGAGAGAGACAACAAACAGATCCAGAGAGAGAGACAACAAACAGATCCAGAGAGAGAGAGAAACAAACAGATCCAGAGAGAGAGACAACAAACAGATCCAGAGAGAGAGAGACAACAAACAGATCCAGAGAGAGAGAGACAACAAACAGATCCAGAGAGAGAGAGACAACAAACAGATCCAGAGAGAGAGACAACAAACAGATCCAGAGAGAGAGAGGGACAACAAACAGATCCAGAGAGAGAGAGACAACAAACAGATCCAGAGAGAGAGAGACAACAAACAGATCCAGAGAGAGAGATCCAGAGAGAGAGACAACAAACAGATCCAGAGAGAGAGAGACAACAAACAGATCCAGAGAGAGAGAGACAACAAACAGATCCAGAGAGAGAGAGACAACAAACAGATCCAGAGAGAGAGAGACAACAAACAGATCCAGAGAGAGAGAGACAACAAACAGATCCAGAGAGAGAGAGACAACAAACAGATCCAGAGAGAGAGAGACAACAAACAGATCCAGAGAGAGAGAGACAACAAACAGATCCAGAGAGAGAGAGACAACAAACAGATCCAGAGAGAGAGAGACACAACAAACAGATCCAGAGAGAGAGAGGGACAACAAACAGATCCAGAGAGAGAGAGAGACAACAAACAGATCCAGAGAGAGAGAGACAACAAACAGATCCAGAGAGAGAGAGACAACAAACAGATCCAGAGAGAGAGAGAGACAACAAACAGATCCAGAGAGAGAGAGACAACAAACAGATCCAGAGAGAGAGAGACAACAAACAGATCCAGGGAGAGAGAGGTACAACAAACAGATCCAGAGAGAGAGAGAGAACAAACAGATCCAGAGAGAGAGACAACAAACAGTTCCAGAGAGAGAGAGAGGTACAACAAACAGATCCAGAGAGAGAGAGAGACAACAAACAGATCCAGAGAGAGGGACAACAAACAGATCCAGAGAGAGAGAGACAACAAACAGATCCAGAGAGAGAGAGACAACAAACAGATCCAGAGAGAGAGAGGGACAACAAACAGATCCAGAGAGAGAGAGACAACAAACAGATCCAGAGAGAGAGAGACAACAAACAGATCCAGAGAGAGAGAGACAACAAACAGATAAAGAGAGAGAGAGACAACAAACATATCCAGAGAGAGAGAGACAACAAACAGATCCAGAGAGAGAGAGAGACAACAAACAGATCCAGAGAGAGAGAGACAACAAACAGATCCAGAGAGAGAGAGACAACAAACAGATCCAGAGAGAGAGAGACAACAAACAGATCCAGAGAGAGAGAGACAACAAACAGATCCAGAGAGAGAGACAACAAACAGATCCAGAGAGAGAGAGACAACAAACAGATCCAGAGAGAGAGAGACAACAAACAGATCCAGAGAGAGAGAGAGGGACAACAAACAGATCCAGAGAGAGAGACAACAAACAGATCCAGAGAGAGAGAGACAACAAACAGATCCAGAGAGAGAGAGACAACAAACAGATCCAGAGAGAGAGAGACAACAAACAGATCCAGAGAGAGAGAGACAACAAACAGATCCAGAGAGAGAGAGACAACAAACAGATCCAGAGAGAGAGAGACAACAAACAGATCCAGAGAGAGAGAGACAACAAACAGATCCAGAGAGAGAGACAACAAACAGATCCAGAGAGAGAGACAACAAACAGATCCAGAGAGAGAGAGACAACAAACAGATCCAGAGAGAGAGAGGGACAACAAACAGATCCAGAGAGAGAGAGACAACAAACAGATCCAGAGAGAGAGAGGACAACAAACAGATCCAGAGAGAGAGAGACAACAAACAGATCCAGAGAGAGAGAGACAACAAACAGATCCAGAGAGAGAGAGACAACAAACAGATCCAGAGAGAGAGAGAGGACAACAAACAGATCCAGAGAGAGAGAGACAACAAACAGATCCAGAGAGAGAGAGACAACAAACAGATCCAGAGAGAGAGAGACAACAAACAGATCCAGAGAGAGACAACAAACAGATCCAGAGAGAGAGACAACAAACAGATCCAGAGAGAGAGAGACAACAAACAGATCCAGAGAGAGAGAGGGACAACAAACAGATCCAGAGAGAGAGACAACAAACAGATCCAGAGAGAGAGAGGGACAACAAACAGATCCAGAGAGAGAGAAAACAGATCCAGAGAGAGAGAGACAACAAACAGATCCAGAGAGAGAGAGATCCAGAGAGAGAGAGAGGAACAACAAACAGATCCAGAGAGGGAGGGACAACAAACAGATCCAGAGAGAGAGAGAGGCAACAAACAGATCCAGAGAGAGAGAGACAACAAACAGATCCAGGGAGAGAGAGGTACAACAAACAGATCCAGAGAGAGAGAGAGACAACAAACAGATCCAGAGAGAGAGACAACAAACAGATCCAGAGAGAGAGACAACAAACAGATCCAGAGAGAGAGAGACAACAAACAAATCCAGAGAGAGAGAGAGAGAGGGACAACAAACAGATCCAGAGAGAGAGAGACAACAAACAGATCCAGAGAGAGAGAGACAACAAACAGATCCAGAGAGAGAGAGATCCAGAGAGAGAGAACAACAAACAGATCCAGAGAGAGAGAGAGACAACAAACAGATCCAGAGAGAGAGAGAGACAACAAACAGATCCAGAGAGAGAGAGACAACAAACAGATCCAGAGAGAGAGAGACAACAAACAGATCCAGAGAGAGAGAGACAACAAACAGATCGAGAGAGAGAGACAACAAACAGATCCAGAGAGAGAGACAACAAACAGATCCAGAGAGAGAGAGAGAGACAACAAACAGATCCAGAGAGAGACAACAAACAGATCCAGAGAGAGAGACAACAAACAGATCCAGAGAGAGAGAGACAACAAACAGATCCAGAGAGAGAGAGACAACAAACAGATCCAGAGAGAGAGAGACAACAAACAGATCCAGAGAGAGAGAGACAACAAACAGATCCAGAGAGAGAGAGGGACAACAAACAGATCCAGAGAGAGAGAGACAACAAACAGATCCAGAGAGAGAGAGGGACAACAAACAGATCCAGAGAGAGAGAGGACAACAAACAGATCCAGAGAGAGAGAGGTACAACAAACAGATCCAGAGAGAGAGAGACAACAAACAGATCCAGAGAGAGAGGGACAACAAACAGATCCAGAGAGAGAGAGAGACAACAACAAACAGATCCAGAGAGAGAGAGACAACAAACAGATCCAGAGAGAGAGAGACAACAAACAGATCCAGAGAGAGAGAGGGACAACAAACAGATCCAGAGAGAGAGAGACAACAAACAGATCCAGAGAGAGAGAACAAACAGATCCAGAGAGAGAGAGACAACAAACAGATCCAGAGAGAGAGAGACAACAAACAGATCCAGAGAGAGAGACAACAAACAGATCCAGAGAGAGAGAAACAAACAGATCCAGAGAGAGAGAGACAACAAACAGATCCAGAGAGAGAGAGACAACAAACAGATCCAGAGAGAGAGAGACAACAAACAGATCCAGAGAGAGAGAGACAACAAACAGATCCAGAGAGAGAGAGAGACAACAAACAGATCCAGAGAGAGAGAGACAACAAACAGATCCAGAGAGAGAGAGACAAACAAACAGATCCAGAGAGAGAGAGGACAACAAACAGATCCAGAGAGAGAGAGAGACAACAAACAGATCCAGAGAGAGAGAGACAACAAACAGATCCAGAGAGAGAGAGACAACAAACAGATCCAGAGAGAGAGAGACAACAAACAGATCCAGAGAGAGAGAGACAACAAACAGATCCAGAGAGAGAGAGAGAGACAACAAACAGATCCAGAGAGAGAGAGACAACAAACAGATCCAGAGAGAGAGAGACAAACAAACAGATCCAGAGAGAGAGACAACAAACAGATCCAGAGAGAGAGAGACAACAAACAGATCCAGAGAGAGAGAGACAACAAACAGATCCAGAGAGAGAGAGAGGGACAACAAACAGATCCAGAGAGAGAGACAACAAACAGATCCAGAGAGAGAGAGACAACAAACAGATCCAGAGAGAGAGAGAGGGACAACAAACAGATCCAGAGAGAGAGAGAGATCCAGAGACAACAAACAGATCCAGAGAGAGAGAGAGAGAGAGACAACAAACAGATCCAGAGAGAGAGAGACAACAAACAGATCCAGAGAGAGAGAGACAACAAACAGATCCAGAGAGAGAGAGACAACAAACAGATCCAGAGAGAGAGAGACAACAAACAGATCCAGAGAGAGAGAGACAACAAACAGATCCAGAGAGAGAGAGACAACAAACAGATCCAGAGAGAGAGAGAGGACAACAAACAGATCCAGAGAGAGAGAGACAACAAACAGATCCAGAGAGAGAGAGACAACAAACAGATCCAGAGAGAGACAACAACCAGTTCCAGAGAGAGAGGGACAACAAACAGATCCAGAGAGAGAGAGACAACAAACAGATCCAGAGAGAGAGAGACAACAAACAGATCCAGAGAGAGAGAGGGACAACAAACAGATCCAGAGAGAGAGAGACAACAAACAGATCCAGAGAGAGAGAGACAACAAACAGATCCAGAGAGAGAGAGACAACAAACAGATCCAGAGAGAGAGAGAGACAACAAACAGATCCAGAGAGAGAGAGACAACAAACAGATCCAGAGAGAGAGAGACAACAAACAGATCCAGAGAGAGAGAGACAACAAACAGATCCAGAGAGAGAGAGAGACAACAAACAGATCCAGAGAGAGAGAGACAACAAACAGATCCAGAGAGAGAGACAACAAACAGATCCAGAGAGAGAGAGACAACAAACAGATCCAGAGAGAGAGAGACAACAAACAGATCCAGAGAGAGAGAGACAACAAACAGATCCAGAGAGAGAGAGACAACAAACAGATCCAGAGAGAGAGACAACAAACAGATCCAGAGAGAGAGAGACAACAAACAGATCCAGAGAGAGAGAGAGACAACAAACAGATCCAGAGAGAGAGAGACAACAAACAGATCCAGAGAGAGAGAGACAACAAACAGATCCAGAGAGAGAGAGACAACAAACAGATCCAGAGAGAGAGAGACAACAAACAGATCCAGAGAGAGAGAGACAACAAACAGATCCAGAGAGAGAGAGAGATCCAGAGAGAGACAACAAACAGATCCAGAGAGAAAGAGAGGGACAACAAACAGATCCAGAGAAAGACAACAAACAAATCCAGAGAGAGAGAGGTACAACAAACAGATCCAGAGAGAGAGAGAGAACAAACAGATCCAGGGAGAGAGACAACAAACAGTTCCAGAGAGAGAGGGACAACAAACAGATCCAGAGAGAGAGAGACAACAAACAGATCCAGAGAGGGACAACAAACAGATCCAGAGAGGGAGAGGGACAACAAACAGATCCAGAGAGAGAGAGACAACAAACAGATCCAGAGAGAGAGAGACAACAAACAGATCCAGAGAGAGAGACAACAAACAGATACAGAGAGAGAGGTACAACAAACAGATCCAGAGAGAGAGAGACAACAAACAGATCCAGGGAGAGAGACAACAAACAGATACAGAGAGAGAGAGAGGGACAACAAACAAATCCAGAGAGAGAGAGAGAGAGAGAGAGACAACAAACAGATCCAGAGAGAGACAACAAACAGATCCAGAGAGAGAGAGACAACAAACAGATCCAGAGAGAGAGAGACAACAAACAGATCCAGAGAGAGAGAGACAACAAACAGATCCAGAGAGAGAGAGACAACAAACAGATCCAGAGAGAGAGAGACAACAAACAGATCCAGAGAGAGAGAGACAACAAACAGATCCAGAGAGAGAGAGGGACAACAAACAGATCCAGAGAGAGAGACAACAAACAGATCCAGAGAGAGAGAGACAACAAACAGATCCAGAGAGAGAGAGACAACAAACAGATCCAGAGAGAGAGAGACAACAAACAGATCCAGAGAGAGAGAGACAACAAACAGATCCAGAGAGAGAGAGACAACAAACAGATCCAGAGAGAGAGAGACAACAAACAGATCCAGAGAGAGAGAGACAACAAACAGATCCAGAGAGAGAGAGACAACAAACAGATCCAGAGAGAGAGAGACAACAAACAGATCCAGAGAGAGAGAGAGACAACAAACAGATCCAGAGAGAGAGAGATAACAAACAGATCCAGAGAGAGAGAGACAACAAACAGATCCAGAGAGAGAGAGACAACAAACAGATCCAGAGAGAGAGAGACAACAAACAGATCCAGAGAGAGAGAGACAACAAACAGACCCAGAGAGAGAGAGAGACAACAAACAGATCCAGAGAGAGAGAGACAACAAACAGATCCAGAGAGAGAGAGAACAACAAACAGATCCAGAGAGAGAGAGACAACAAACAGATCCAGAGAGAGAGAGACAACAAACAGATCCAGAGAGAGAGACAACAAACAGATCCAGAGAGAGAGAGACAACAAACAGATCCAGAGAGAGAGAGACAACAAACAGATCCAGAGAGAGAGAGACAACAAACAGATCCAGAGAGAGAGAGAGGACAACAAACAGATCCAGAGAGAGAGACAACAAACAGATCCAGAGAGAGAGAGACAACAAACAGATCCAGAGAGAGAGAGAGACAAACAGATCCAGATCCAGAGAGAGACAACAAACAGATCCAGAGAGAGAGAGACAACAAACAGATCCAGAGAGAGAGAGACAACAAACAGATCCAGAGAGAGAGAGACAACAAACAGATCCAGAGAGAGAGAGACAACAAACAGATCCAGAGAGAGAGAGACAACAAACAGATCCAGAGAGAGAGAGAACAACAAACAGATCCAGAGAGAGAGAGACAACAAACAGATCCAGAGAGAGAGAGATCCAGAGAGACAAAAACAGATCCAGAGAGAGAGAGAGGGACAACAAACAGATCCAGAGAGAGAGAGACAACAAACAGATCCAGAGAGAGAGAGATCCAGAGAGAGAGACAACAAACAGATCCAGAGAGAGAGAGACAACAAACAGATCCAGAGAGAGAGAGGACAACAAACAGATCCAGATCCAGAGAGAGAGACAACAAACAGATCCAGAGAGAGAGAGACAACAAACAGATCCAGAGAGAGAGAGACAACAAACAGATCCAGAGAGAGAGAGACAACAAACAGATCCAGAGAGAGAGAGACAACAAACAGATCCAGAGAGAGAGAGAGGGACAACAAACAGATCCAGAGAGAGAGACAACAAACAGATCCAGAGAGAGAGAGACAACAAACAGATCCAGAGAGAGAGAGACAACAAACAGATCCAGAGAGAGAGAGGGACAACAAACAGATCCAGAGAGAGAGACAACAAACAGATCCAGAGAGAGAGAGAGACAACAAACAGATCCAGAGAGAGAGAGACAACAAACAGATCCAGAGAGAGAGAGACAACAAACAGATCCAGAGAGAGAGAGACAACAAACAGATCCAGAGAGAGAGAGACAACAAACAGATCCAGAGAGAGAGAGACAACAAACAGATCCAGAGAGAGAGAGGACAACAAACAGATCCAGAGAGAGAGGGACAACAAACAGATCCAGAGAGAGAGAGACAACAAACAGATCCAGAGAGAGAGACAACAAACAGATCCAGAGAGAGAGAGACAACAAACAGATCCAGAGAGAGAGAGAGAGACAACAAACAGATCCAGAGAGAGAGACAACAAACAGATCCAGAGAGAGAGAGACAACAAACAGATCCAGAGAGAGAGAGACAACAAACAGATCCAGAGAGAGAGAGACAACAAACAGATCCAGAGAGAGAGAGACAACAAACAGATCCAGAGAGAGAGGGACAACAAACAGATCCAGAGAGAGAGAGAGACAACAAACAGATCCAGAGAGAGAGAGACAACAAACAGATCCAGAGAGAGAGAGACAACAAACAGATCCAGAGAGAGAGAGAGACAACAAACAGATCCAGAGAGAGAGAGACAACAAACAGATCCAGAGAGAGAGAGACAACAAACAGATCCAGAGAGAGAGAGACAACAAACAGATCCAGAGAGAGAGAGGGACAACAAACAGATCCAGAGAGAGAGAGAGAGAGAGACAACAAACAGATCCAGAGAGAGAGAGACAACAAACAGATCCAGAGAGAGAGAGACAACAAACAGATCCAGAGAGAGAGAGACAACAAACAGATCCAGAGAGAGAGAGACAACAAACAGATCCAGAGAGAGAGAGACAACAAACAGATCCAGAGAGAGAGAGACAACAAACAGATCCAGAGAGAGAGAGACAACAAACAGATCCAGAGAGAGAGAGACAACAAACAGATCCAGAGAGAGAGAGACAACAACAAACAGATCCAGAGAGAGAGAGAGAGACAACAAACAGATCCAGAGAGAGAGACAACAAACAGATCCAGAGAGAGAGAGACAACAAACAGATCCAGAGAGAGAGAGAAACAAACAGATCCAGAGAGAGAGAGACAACAAACAGATCCAGAGAGAGAGAGACAACAAACAGATCCAGAGAGAGAGAGACAACAAACAGATCCAGAGAGAGAGAGAGACAACAAACAGATCCAGAGAGAGAGAGACAACAAACAGATCCAGAGAGAGAGACAACAAACAGATCCAGAGAGAGAGAGACAACAAACAGATCCAGAGAGAGAGAGACAACAAACAGATCCAGAGAGAGAGAGATCCAGAGACAACAAAAACAGATCCAGAGAGAGAGAGACAACAAACAGATCCAGAGAGAGAGAGACAACAAACAGATCCAGAGAGAGAGAGACAACAAACAGATCAGATCCAGAGAGAGACAACAAACAGATCCAGAGAGAGAGAGACAACAAACAGATCCAGAGAGAGAGAGACAACAAACAGATCCAGAGAGAGAGAGACAACAAAAACAGATCCAGAGAGAGAGAGACAACAAACAGATCCAGAGAGAGAGAGACAACAAACAGATCCAGAGAGAGAGACAACAAACAGATCCAGAGAGAGAGAGACAACAAACAGATCCAGAGAGAGAGAGACAAACAGATCCAGAGAGAGAGACAACAAACAGATCCAGAGAGAGAGAGGGACAACAAACAGATCCAGAGAGAGAGAGACAACAAACAGATCCAGATCCAGAGAGAGAGAGGGACAACAAACAGATCCAGAGAGAGAGAGAGGGGACAACAAACAGATCCAGAGAGAGAGAGACAACAAACAGATCCAGAGAGACAACAAACAGATCCAGAGAGAGAGAGACAACAAACAGATCCAGAGAGAGAGAGACAACAAACAGATCCAGAGAGAGAGAGACAACAAACAGATCCAGAGAGAGAGAGACAACAAACAGATCCAGAGAGAGAGAGGGACAACAAACAGATCCAGAGAGAGAGAGACAACAAACAGATCCAGAGAGAGAGAGGGACAACAAACAGATCCAGAGAGAGAGAGAACAAAAACAGATCCAGAGAGAGAGAGACAACAAACAGATCCAGAGAGAGAGAGAGGACAACAAACAGATCCAGAGAGAGAGAGGGACAACAAACAGATCCAGAGAGAGAGGGACAACAAACAGATCCAGAGAGAGAGAGAACAAACAGATCCAGAGAGAACAAACAGATCCAGAGAGAGAGAGACAACAAACAGATCCAGAGAGAGAGAGACAACAAACAGATCCAGAGAGAGAGAGACAACAAACAGATCCAGAGAGAGAGAGACAACAAACAGATCCAGAGAGAGAGAGACAACAAACAGATCCAGAGAGAGAGAGACAACAAACAGATCCAGAGAGAGAGAGGGATCCAGAGAGAGAGAGACAACAAACAGATCCAGAGAGAGAGAGGACAACAAACAGATCCAGAGAGAGAGAGAGAGAGACAACAAACAGATCCAGAGAGAGAGAGACAACAAACAGATCCAGAGAGAGAGAACAAAAACAGATCCAGAGAGAGAGAGACAACAAACAGATCCAGAGAGAGAGAGGACAACAAACAGATCCAGAGAGAGAGACAACAAACAGATCCAGAGAGAGAGAGGGACAACAAACAGATCCAGAGAGAGAGACAACAAACAGATCCAGAGAGAGAGAACAAACAGATCCAGAGAGAGAGAGAGACAACAAACAGATCCAGAGAGAGAGAGACAACAAACAGATCCAGAGAGAGAGAGAGGAACAACAAACAGATACAGAGAGAGAGAGAGACAACAAACAGATCCAGAGAGAGAGAGAGAGGAACAACAAACAGATACAGAGAGAGAGAGGAACAACAAACAGATCCAGAGAGAGAGAGACAACAAACAGATCCAGAGAGAGAGAGAGAGACAACAAACAGATCCAGAGAGAGAGAGAGACAACAAACAGATCCAGAGAGAGAGAGAGGACAACAAACAGATCCAGAGAGAGAGAGGGACAACAAACAGATCCAGAGAGAGAGAGAGAACAAACAGATCCAGAGAGAGAGAGACAACAAACAGATCCAGAGAGAGAGAGAGGACAACAAACAGATCCAGAGAGAGAGAGACAACAAACAGATCCAGAGAGAGAGAGACAACAAACAGATCCAGAGAGAGAGAGACAACAAACAGATCCAGAGAGAGAGAGACAACAAACAGATCCAGAGAGAGAGACAACAAACAGATCCAGAGAGAGAGAGACAACAAACAGATCCAGAGAGAGAGAGAGAGGGACAACAAAACAGATCCAGAGAGAGAGACAACAAACAGATCCAGAGAGAGAGAGACAACAAACAGATCCAGAGAGAGAGAGACAAAAACAGATCCAGAGAGAGAGAGACAACAAACAGATCCAGAGAGAGAGAGACAACAAACAGATCCAGAGAGAGAGAGACAACAAACAGATCCAGAGAGAGAGACAACAAACAGATCCAGAGAGAGAGAGAGACAACAAACAGATCCAGAGAGAGAGAGACAACAAACAGATCCAGAGAGAGAGGGACAACAAACAGATCCAGAGAGAGAGAGACAACAAACAGATCCAGAGAGAGACAACAAAGATCCAGAGAGAGAGAGAGACAACAAACAGATCCAGAGAGAGAGAGGACAACAAACAGATCCAGAGAGAGAGAGGACAACAAACAGATCCAGAGAGAGAGAGACAACAAACAGATCCAGAGAGAGAGGGACAACAAACAGATCCAGAGAGAGAGAGACAACAAACAGATCCAGAGAGAGAGGACAACAAACAGATCCAGAGAGAGAGAGATCCAGAGAGAGACAACAAACAGATCCAGAGAGAGAGAGACAACAACAAACAGATCCAGAGAGAGAGGGACAACAAACAGATCCAGAGAGAGAGACAACAAACAGATCCAGAGAGAGAGAGAGACAACAAACAGATCCAGAGAGAGAGACAACAAACAGATCCAGAGAGAGAGAGACAACAAACAGATCCAGAGAGAGAGGGACAACATACAGATCCAGAGAGAGAGAGAGGAACAAACAGATCCAGAGAGAGACAACAAACAGATCCAGAGAGAGAGAGAGAGACAACAAACAGATCCAGAGAGAGAGAGAGAGACAACAAACAGATCCAGAGAGAGAGAGAGGAACAACAAACAGATCCAGAGAGGAAGAGAGAGACAACAAACAGATCCAGAGAGAGAGAGAGGGGGACAACAAACAGATCCAGAGAGAGAGAGACAACAAACAGATCCAGAGAGAGAGAGACAACAAACAGATCCAGAGAGAGAGAGAGAGGACAACAAACAGATCCAGAGAGAGAGAGAGAAACAAACAGATCCAGAGAGAGAGAGACAACAAACAGATCCAGAGAGAGAGAGAGACAGGGACAACAAACAGATCCAGAGAGAGAGAGACAACAAACAGATCCAGAGAGAGAGAGACAACAAACAGATCCAGAGAGAGAGACAACAAACAGATCCAGAGAGAGAGAGACAAACAAACAGATCCAGAGAGAGAGACAACAAACAGATCCAGAGAGAGAGAGAGAGACAACAAACAGATCCAGAGAGAGAGAGACAACAAACAGATCCAGAGAGAGAGAGACAACAAACAGATCCAGAGAGAGAGAGAGAGAGAGACAACAAACAGATCCAGAGAGAGAGAGAGGACAACAAACAGATCCAGAGAGAGAGACAACAAACAGATCCAGAGAGAGAGAGACAGACAAAACAGATCCAGAGAGAGAGAGGAGAGACAAATAAACAGATCCAGAGAGAGAGAGAGAGACAACAAACAGATCCAGAGAGAGAGAGACAACAAACAGATCCAGAGAGAGAGAGAGAGAGACAACAAACAGATCCAGAGAGAGAGAGAGAGACAAATAAACAGATCCAGAAGAGAGAGAGGAGAGAGACAACAAACAGATCCAGAGAGAGAGGGAGAGGGACAACAAACAGATCCAGAGAGAGAGAGACAACAAACAGATCCAGAGAGAGAGAGAGAGAGACAAAAAACAGATCCAGAGAGAGAGAGACAACAAACAGATCCAGAGAGAGAGAGGAGAGACAACAAACAGATCCAGAGAGAGAGAAAACAAACAGATCCAGAGAGAGAGAGACAACAAACAGATCCAGAGAGAGAGAGAGAGAGAACAAACAGATCCAGAGAGAGAGAGACAACAAACAGATCCAGAGAGAGAGAGACAACAAACAGATCCAGAGAGAGAGAGACAAACAAACAGATCCAGAGAGAGAGAGAGACAACAAACAGATCCAGAGAGAGAGAGACAACAAACAGATCCAGAGAGAGAGAGACAACAAACAGATCCAGAGAGAGAGAGGGACAAATAAACAGATCCAGAGAGAGAGAGACAACAAACAGATCCAGAGAGAGAGAGAGGGACAACAAACAGATCCAGAGAGAGAGACAACAAACAGATCCAGAGAGAGAGAGACAACAAACAGATCCAGAGAGAGACAACAAACAGATCCAGAGAGAGGGACAACAAACAGATCCAGAGAGAGAGGGACAACAAACAGATCCAGAGAGAGAGAGACAACAAAC
>NC_056452.1:33284486-33353085 GCF_018296145.1 Oncorhynchus tshawytscha | reverse complement strand
ACACAGAGCTACTAACCATTAAACACACAGAGCTACTAACCATTAAACACACAGAGCTACTAACCATTAAACACACAGAGCTACTAACCATTAAACACACAGAGCTACTAACCATTAAACGCACAGAGCTACTAAACATTAAACGCACAGAGCTACTAACCATTAAACGCACAGAGCTACTAACCATTAAACGCACCAGAGCTACTAACCATTAAGCGCCCAGAGCTACTAACCATTAAACGCACAGAGCTACTAACCATTAAGCAGCACAGAGCTACTAACCATTAACGCACAGAGCTACTAACCATTAAAGCACAGGCTACTAACCATTAAACGCACAGAGCTACTAACCATTAAACACACAGAGCTACTAACCATTAAAACACAGAGCTACTAATCATTAAACACACAGAGCTACTAACCATTAAACACACAGAGCTACTAACCATTAAAGGTATGTGGACACATGCTCGTCGGACATCTCATTCTAAAATCATGGACGTTAATGGAGTTGGTCCCCCCTTTGCTGCTATTACAGCCTCCTCTTCTGGGAAGGCTTTCCACTTGATGTAGGAATATTGCTGCTATAACAGCCTCCACTCCTCTGGGAGGCTTTCCACTAGATGTAGGAACATTGCTGCTATAACAGCCTCCACTCTTCTGGGAAGGCTTTCCACTAGATGTAGGAACATTGCTGCTATTACAGCCTCCTCTTCTGGGAAGACTTTCCACTAGATGTAGGAATATTGCTGCTATAACAGCCTCCACTCCTAAGGAGGCTTTCCACTAGATGTAGGAACATTGCTGCTATAACAGCCTCCACTCTTCTGGGAAGGCTTTCCACTAGATGTAGGAACATTGCTGCTATAACAGCCTCCACTCTTCTGGGAAGGCTTTCCACTAGATGTAGGAACATTGCTGCTATAACAGCCTCCACTCTTCTGGGAAGGCTTTACACTAGATGTAGGAACATTGCTGTGGGGACTTGCTTCCATTCAGCCACAAGAGCATCAGTGAGGTCGGGTACTGATGTTGAGCGATTGGGCCTGGCTCGTAGTCAGCGTTCCAATTCATACTAAAGGTGTTTGATGGGGCTTAGGTCACTCTCAGCAGGCCAGTCAAGTTCTTCCACACCGATCTCGACAAACCTTTCTGTAAGGACCTCGCTTTTGTGCATGGGGGCGTTGTCATGCTGAAAGAGGCCTAGCCCAAACCATTAAAACAGACCCAGACCATTATTCCTCCTCCACCAAACTTTACAGTGGGCACTATGCATTTCGGATAGGTAGTTCTCCTGGCATCCGCCAATCCCAGATTTGTCTATGGAGATTGCATGGCTCTGTATTATACACCTGTCAGCAACGGCTGTGGCTGATGTAGTGTGGCTCCACTCATGTGAAGGGTCTTCACATACTGCTGTAGATACAGTGTATCTTTAGTACAACATTGGTTACGTTTAGAGAGCAACTGCAGTTTCAAAACAAACACGATATTGTACAATTTGACGTAACTTCACCCATAGATCTTGGAGGATTGCATGATATTGTATATGAAACGTATGCACCTATTTTAACCCAGAAGAAGCCACGTGCACAACGCAGACAGAGGAGCTCAGAATGTTCCTGGAACAGAGACTTGTTCAGGTTCAGTCGTCATGAAGCACCTCACCTGTCTGCGTGTTAGTCCATGATCCTCTGTCCGGTTACATCAACATCATAGAAACCGTATTATTACCATGGCATTATAGCAGACTAGCCTCCCTGGGCTCGTAACACACGAGATTAATCATGTCAAATCTTTCTGTTCCATATATGTAAAGGGATCTGATTCCATCTGTTGATGTAGCCTAGGACATTTCACAAGGCTCATATATCTTGTGTAAAAACACTGGTTTAAGTGTTTAAAAGAAGGTTAAAACATCATATTTATGCATACATGTCTCAAAGTTAACATTTACGGAGGTTTAGAATATGTTTCATTTTTAATTTTTGTCGATCTGGCAAAGGGACTGAAGGTATTGACGCTGGAACCGCCTGTGCTCCTAACCCTGGGTGTGTGTTTGTCACCGCTCTGTTGTAATCTACAGGACTACCGGGTAACCAAGACAACCAGTTATCCATGTAAACAACGGCTCTCTGCACGTCTCACATGTACAACTCGTTATGCTGTGGGGTTTCTACAGGGCCACTGAGCTGGAGAGGGATGAGGAGGAGGGGAGGAGGAGGAAGAGTGTGTGGGAGGGAGATAATAAACTGGGTTCAACTCTGACTCCTGCCCCCTCTCCAGAGGGAGTATGTTTTAATGGTTGTGCTACGTGCCGTGTGGAGCGTGCTGCAGCGTGAGGGAGGCTGGCCTAGCCACTAGTCATTGGGATGTTCCTCCCAGATAGAGAATAACTTACACTGAAATAGCCATGCGTGTATATGAGCCATTTCGTAGAACGGTCAACCTGAGCATCTACAAATAAAGTGTGTGGTTTCCAAATGAAACCATGTTCATAATTATACTTTAGGTCTAAATGTTGGAGTTCAGACTTTATTTTAGAAAGTCTATGTAAGAAATGGTATGAATTCTGACCATTACAGAGTAGGATACACAGTCTCAAAGGCTTTTCAGTCAATCATGTTTCATTTATTTAAGAAAGGGTTCACAGAGCTTGTTTTTCAGCTCACAGCAGCCCCATGTTTCATTTATTTAAGAAATTATAAGGTACGGTGCTTTGTTTATTAGGTACGGTGCTTTGTTTTATTAGGCACGGTGCTTTGTTTATTAGGCACGGTGCTTTGTTTATTAGGCACGGTGCTTTGTTTATTAGGCACGGTGCTTTGTTTATTAGGTACGGTGCTTTGTTTATTAGGCACGGTGCTTTGTTTATTAGGTACGGTGCTTTGTTTATTAGGCACGGTGCTTTGTTTATTAGGCACGGTGCTTTGTTTATTAGGCACGGTGCTTTGTTTATTAGGCACGGTGCTTTGTTTATTAGGCACGGTGCTTTGTTTATTAGGCACGGTGCTTTGTTTATTAGGCACGGTGCTTTGTTTATTAGGTACGGTGCTTTGTTTATTAGGCACGGTGCTTTGTACGGTGCTTTGTTTATTAGCTTTGTACGGTGCTTTGTTTATTAGGCACGGTGCTTTGTTTATTAGGCACGGTGCTTTGTTTATTAGGTACGGTGCTTTCAGAAAGTATTCAGCCCCCTTGACTTTTTTCCACATTTTGTTACATTACGGACTTATTTTAAAATAAAACCCCATAATGACAAAGCAAAAATAATATAAGTATTCAGACCCTTTACTCAGTACTTTGTTGAAGCACCTTTGGCAGCGATTACAGCCTCGACTCTTCTTGGGTATGATGCTACAAACTTGGCACACCTGTATTTGGGGAGTTTCTCCCATTCTTCTCTGCAGATCCTCTCAAGCTCTGTCAGGTTGGATGGGGAGCGTCACTGCAAAAAATAAAGAACGCCTGGAATTTCAGCCTGTTTTCAGCACACAGCATGACATCACAATCTGATCTGATTATTCTGACCAATGACCAGTTATCTTTTATTTGCATATGTATCCTCCTACTCTTACCCTACGGCAGTGTTTTTTTAACTAGGGGTCGCCTGATTTGAAAATGGGATTGATTGCCCTCGGTTCATAGAACCGGGGTTAGTCCGTAACCTTCAGTAGCCGCTAGATGCGGTTGTCATGAACAAAGCCGTTTCTGTTTTCTTCCTACATATGTGGCTCTATCTTTTATAAAAGGTTTAAGTTACAAAATATTATGAGCCCATCACTGAAAGATCAGACTCTAAGGAACATGTGTGTGTCTGTCTCCCTCTACGAGCCACGCAGGACTCATTAGAACAGAGGACAAGACCTACATCAGACTGGGAAGGAAGTACAATCATCTTCCCAACGCCTTTCTGGTTCATTTCAGTCACTTAGTTCAAACCATACTTCCTTCAGTTGTAAATACTATCAATAGTACTGTCGGACTCATTTGTAATAGACTGTCATAGCTGTTGAGCACATCACTCTTTCACATGGTGGGGGTTGCGAATTATATTACAATTGGGATCGCAAGTGTAACGGATGTGAAACGGCTAGCTTAGTTAGCGGTGGTGCTGGTGTAACGGATGTGAAACGGCTAGCTTAGTTAGCGGTGGTGCTGGTGTAACGGATGTGAAACGGCTAGCTTAGTTAGCGGTGGTGCTGGTGTAACGGATGTGAAACGGCTAGCTTAGTTAGCGGTGGTGCTGGTGCGGATGTTAGCTTAGTTAGCGGTGGTGCTGGTAGCGGTAGCTTAGTTGCGGTGGTGTAACGGATGTGAAACGGCTAGCTTAGTTAGCGGTGGTGCTGGTGTAACGGATGTGAAACGGCTAGCTTAGTTAGCGGTGGTGCTGGTGTAACGGATGTGAAACGGCTAGCTTAGTTAGCGGTGGTGCTGGTGTACGGATGTGAAACGGCTAGCTTAGTTAGCGGTGGTGCTGGTTAGCGCGGCTAAAGTTAGCGGTGGTGCTGGTTCAATCGGTGACGTTACTTGCTCTGAGACCTCTGAAGCCACGGCTTTTGTGGAGCGATGGGTAACGATGCTTCGTGGGTGACTGTTGTTGAGGGTCCCTGTTCACGCCCGGGTATGTGCAGAGGGTCCCTGGTTACACAGGCATCGCCCGGGTGATTTTCTGGGCTCTAGAGGGACTCAGAACCTCAAACCAGTTCCGCTTGTGTTTTCACTGTTACACAGGCATCAACATCCAGAGTTGAGTTTCTGGGCTCTAGAGTCTAGACCACTCAACTCAGAACCTCCAAACCAGTTCCGCTGTGTGTTTTCATTGTTCTCTTATCAGGGACTCATTTAGACCTGGGACACCAGGAAGGTGATTCCCCTTTAATCAGGGACTCATTTAGACCTGGGACACCAGGAAGGTGATTCCCCTTTAATCAGGGACTCATTTAGACCTGGGACACCAGGAAGGTGATTCCCCTTTAATCAGGGACTCATTTAGACCTGGGACACCAGGAAGGTGATTCCCCTTTAATCAGGGACTCATTTAGACCTGGGACACCAGGAAGGTGATTCCCCTTTAATCAGGGACTCATTTAGACCTGGGACACCAGGAAGGTGATTCCCCTTTAATCAGGGACTCATTTAGACCTGGGAAACCAGGAAGGTGATTCCCCTTTAATCAGGGACTCATTTAGACCTGGGACACCAGGTAGGTGATTCCCCTTTAATCAGGAAGGTGACTCATTTAGACCTGGGACACCAGGAAGGTGATTCCCCTTTAATCAGGGACTCATTTAGACCTGGGACACCAGGAAGGTGATTCCCCTTTAATCAGGGACTCATTTAGACCTGGGACACCAGGAAGGTGCAATGGGAATTTACCAGGTAGAACAGAAGAGCAGCAGGCTCTGGACCCCTGGTCTAGATGATCCTATCTGCCATCATGGCTGTGTAGGTAAATATATTTAAATGTGTATCATCAAGCCCACATGATCAGACTGAGCATGGCCAAAGGAGGCTCAGGGAAAATAAATGATAAAACATATATTTGGAGTTATTTTCACACAGTGAGCTTTTAAATCTACAATTAAAAGACTGCATGGGGGCATGTACTAGAAAAACATATTTGTGCATCAGGTTCATTTAGGGTGTGGTGTCTGGCTTGTTCTATTCAGGCTTCCTTTAGGGTGTGGTGTCTGGCTTGTCTACTATTCAGGGTTCCTGTTAGGTCTTCCTGTCTACCTGTCAGGGTGTGGTGTCTGGCTTGTCTACTATTCAGGCTTCCTGTTAGGGTGTGGTGTCTTCCTGTTAGGGTGTGGTGTCTACCTGTCAGGGTGTGGTGTCTGGCTTGTCTACTATTCAGGCTTCCTGTTAGGGTGTGGTGTCTACCTGTCAGGGTGTGGTGTCTACCTGTCAGGGTGTGGTGTCTACCTGTCAGGGTGTGGTGTCTACCTGGGGGTGGTGTCTACCTGTCAGGGGTGGTGTCTACCTGTCAGGGGTGGTGTCACCTGTCAGGGGTGGTGTCTACCTGTCAGGGGGTGGTGTCTACCTGTCACCTGTCAGGGGGTGGTGTCTACCCTGTCACCTGTCAGGGGGTGGTGTCTACCTGTCAGGGGGTGGTGTCTACCTACCTGTATAATTATGCAATTCTAAGGTTCTGCAACTTCCGTTGACATTTTTTTTTTAACATTCCAAATGATTTTTATTTGAATGTCTATTTTAGACTGTAACATCAATAACGGAGGGTGAAATAACGGGAGTGTGTGTGGGTCACCTTCCTAGGTCTAATCGTGAGGGACAGTTAATCGTGAGGGACAGTTAATGTTGGCATGAGTAATGGTATCACGTTCTTAAGTGTCAGGACTAATCATCTCCTTCCAAGGCAATCATAATGTTTCTGTTCTGTTGTCTAGGCGATGGTGGCGTGTTACCCAGGCAACGGGACCGGATACGTACGCCATGTGGACAATCCGAACGGAGATGGGCGATGTGTCACCTGTATATACTACCTAAATAAAGACTGGGACACCAAGGTACATTACTGTCTCCAGTTATACTGAAATGAACCCTCTAGCACAGAGACTGAGATACCACTTCCGGCGCCGACAGAGATGGCCGCCTCGCTTCGCGTTCCTAGGAAACTATGCAGTGTTTTGTTTTTTTACGTGTTATTTCTTACATTGGTACCCCAGGTCATCTTAGGTTTCATTACATACAGTCGAGAAGAGCTACTGAATATAAGATCAGCGTCAACTCACCATCAGTACGACCAAGAATATGTTTTTCGCGACGCGGATCCTGTGTTCTGCCTTTCAAACAGGACAGCGGAATGGTTCCCATGCAGCGACCCAAAAAAAACGACACCGAAAAAGAGGGAAACAAGGCGGTCTTCTGGTCAGACTCCGGAGACGGGCACATCGTGCACCACTCCCTAGCATTCTTCTCGCCAATGTCCAGTCTCTTGACAACAAGGTTGATGAAATCCGAGCAAGGGTAGCATTCCAGAGGGACATCAGAGACTGTAACGTTCTTTGCTTCACGGAAACATGGCTCACTGGAGAGACGCTATCGGAGGCGGTGCAGCCAGCGGGTTTCTCCACGCATCGCGCCGACAGAAACAAACATCTTTCTGGTAAGAAGAGGGGCGGGCGCGTATGCCTTATGGCTAACGAGACATGGTGTGATGAAAGAAACATACAGGAACTCAAATCCTTCTGTTCACCTGATTTAGAATTCCTCACAATCAAATGTAGACCGCATTATCTACCAAGAGAATTCTCTTCGATTATAATCACAGCCATATATATCCCCCAAGCAGACACATCGATGGCTCTGAACGAACTTTATTTGACTCTTTGCAAACTGGAATCCATTTATCCGGAGGCTGCATTCATTGTAGCTGGGGATTTTAACAAGGCTAATCTGAAAACAAGACTCCCTAAATTTTATCAGCATATCGATTGCGCAACCAGGGGTGGAAAAACCTTGGATCATTGTTACTCTAACTTCCGCGACGCATATAAGGCCCTGCCCCGCCCTCCTTTCGGAAAAGCTGACCACGACTCCATTTTGTTGATCCCTGCCTACAGACAGAAACTAAAACAAGAGGCTCCCACGCTGAGGTCTGTCCAACGCTGGTCCGACCAAGCTGACTCCACACTCCAAGACTGCTTCCATCACGTGGACTGGGATATGTTTCGTATTGCGTCAGATAACAATATTGACGAATACGCTGATTCGGTGTGCGAGTTCATTAGAACGTGCGTTGAAGATGTCGTTCCCATAGCAACGATTAAAACATTCCCTAACCAGAAACCGTGGATTGATGGCAGCGTTCGCGTGAAACTGAAAGCGCGAACCACTGCTTTTAATCTGGCAAGGTGACTGGTGACATGACCGAATACAAACAGTGCAGCTATTCCCTCCGCAAGGCTATCAAACAAGCTAAGCGTCAGTACAGAGACAAAGTAGAATCTCAATTCAATGGCTCAGACACAAGAGGCATGTGGCAGGGTCTACAGTCAATCACGGACTACAAGAAGAATTCCAGCCCAGTCACGGACCAGGATGTCTTGCTCCCAGGCAGACTAAATAACTTTTTGCCCGCTTTGAGGACAATACAGTGCCACTGACACGGCCTGCAACGAAAACATGCGGACTCTCCTTCACTGCAGCCGAGGTGAGTAAGACATTTAAACGTGTTAACCCTCGCAAGGCTGCAGGCCCAGACGGCATCCCCAGCCGCGCCCTCAGAGCATGCGCAGACCAGCTGGCCGGTGTGTTTACGGACATATTCAATCAATCCCTATACCAGTCTGCTGTTCCCACATGCTTCAAGAGGGCCACCATTGTTCCTGTTCCCAAGAAAGCTAAGGTAACTGAGCTAAACGACTACCGCCCGTAGCACTCACTTCCGTCATCATGAAGTGCTTTGAGAGACTAGTCAAGGACCATATCACCTCCACCCTACCTGACACCCTAGACCCACTCCAATTTGCTTACCACCCAAATAGGTCCACAGACGATGCAATCTCAACCACACTGCACACTGCCCTAACCCATCTGGACAAGAGGAATACCTATGTGAGAATGCTGTTCATCGACTACAGCTCGTCATTCAACACCATAGTACCCTCCAAGCTCGTCATCAAGCTCGAGACCCTGGGTCTCGACCCCGCCCTGTGCAACTGGGTACTGGACTTCCTGACGGGCCGCCCCCAGGTGGAGGGTAGGCAACAACATCTCCACCCCGCTGATCATCAACACTGGGGACCCACAAGGGTGCGTTCTGAGCCCTCTCCTGTACTCCCTGTTCACCCACGACTGCGTGGCCACGCACGCCTCCAACTCAATCATCAAGTTTGCGGACGACACAACAGTGGAAGGCTTGATTACCAACAACGACGAGACGGCCTACAGGGAGGAGGTGAGGGCCCTCGGAGTGTGGTGTCAGGAAAATAACCTCACACTCAACGTCAACAAAACTAAGGAGATGATTGTGGACTTCAGGAAACCAGAGGAAACACCCCTATTCATCGATGGAACAGTAGTGGAGAGGGTAGTAAGTTTTAAGTTCCTCGGCGTACACATCACAGACAAACTGAATTGGTCCACCCACACAGACAGCATCGTGAAGAAGGCGCAGCAGCGCCTCTTCAACCTCAGGAGGCTGAAGAAATTCGGCTTGTCACCAAAAGTACTCTTCTACTTTTTCTAAAAGCAAACTTCTACAGATGCACAATCGAGAGCATCCTGGCGGGCTGTATCACCGCCTGGTACGGCAACTGCTCCGCCCACAACCGTAAGGCTCTCCAGAGGGTAGTGAGGTCTGCACAACGCATCACCGGGGGCAAACTACCTGCCCTCCAGGACACCTACACCACCCGATGTTACAGGAAGGCCATAAAGATCATCAAGGACATCAACCACCGAGCCACTGCCTGTTCACCCCGCTATCATCCAGAAGGCGAGGTCAGTACAGGTGCATCAAAGCTGGGACCGAGAGACTGAAAAACAGCTTCTATCTCAAGGCCATCAGACTGTTAAACAGCCACCACTAACATTGAGTGGCTGCTGCCCAACAATCACACTGACGATGCCACTTTGTTTACATACTCCATCCACTATGTATATACTGTATGATACCATCTACTGATCTTGGAAATTATGTATCACATTCATTCTTATGTATCTATATCACTAGCCACTTTAAACAATGCTACATACCTTATATAAGTTTTGGAATTGTTAGTTAGATTATTCATCTCATATGCATACGGAACTAGATAGCACTGTATTTCTATATCGCATTTCATCTGCAACCTTATGTGACAAATAACATGTATCATTTGACCAAGGTATTAAATATTACTTTGTTTACTGAAATACTCATCTCATATGAGATACCAAGGTACTTAAATACCATCTACTGTTATCTGAAATGCCTCTAGCACAGAGACTCTGATACCATAAACTCATTCATACTGAAATGAACCCTCTTATGTACATATTCTTTTTGACCAGAGCCAAGTAGGGAATAGTGTATAAGACAGTAGTTTTGGAATTGTTAGTTAGTTTGTGGTCAGGTGTCTTGTTTTATTACTGCAGTTTGTGGTTAGGTGTCTGGTGTTTATAGACAAGTAGTTTGTGGTCAGGTGTCTGGTGTTTTATTGATCTCTACATCTGTTTATTGACCAGTTTGTGGTCATGTGACAAATCTAGTTTGTTGTGTCTTGTTTTTGATCCAAGGTATTAAATATTACTGTCTACAGTTTATGGTCAGGTGTTTAATGAACTCTAGCACAGAGTCTGGTGATTGATCTCAAGGTTTATTAGGTGTTTACTGTCTCAGTTTATGGTCTGTTTATTGACCCTCTAGTTTGACTGAGATACCAAGGTATTAAATATTACTGTCTACAGTTATACTGAAATGAACCCTCTGAGCACAGAGTGTGAACAAGATCCTTTGGGTTTGACCAGAGCCAAGTTAGGGAATAGGGTGAGCTAGGACACATCATCCTGAATGGGACTGGTGTTTATTGATCTCTAGTTTTGTCAGGTGTCTGGTGTTTATTGATCTCTAGTTTGTGGTCTGGTGTCTGGTGATTTATAGATCTGTAGTTTGTGGTCTCTAGTTTGTGTCTGGTGTTTATTGATCTCTAGTTTGTGGTCAGGTGTCTATTGATCTCTAGTTTTGGTCTGGTGTTTATTGATCTCTGGTTGGTGTTTATTGATCTCTAGGTGTCTGGTGTTTTATTGATCTCTAGTTTGTGGTCTGGTGGTGATCTCTAGTTTGTGGTCTGGTGTTTATTGATCTCTGGTGTTTAGTTTAGTTTGTGGTCTGGTGTTTATTGATCTCTAGTTTGTGGTCTGGTGTTTATTGATCTCTAGTTTGTGGATAGTTTTGTCAGGTGTCTGGTGTTTATTGATCTCTAGTTTGTGTCTGTGCCTATCATCTCTAGTTTGTGTGTAGGGTCTGGTGTTTAGCATGTGTGTAGAGAACAGCCTATCATATCGTAGTATTAACATGTGTGTAGAGAACAGCCTATCATATCGTAGTATTAACATGTGTGTAGAGAACAGCCTATCATATCGTAGTATTAACATGTGTGTAGAGAACAGCCTATCATATCGTAGTATTAACATGTGTGTAGAGAACAGCCTATCATATCGTAGTATTAACATGTGTGTAGAGAACAGCCTATCATATCGTAGTATTAACATGTGTGTAGAGAACAGCCTAACGGCCTATCATATCGTAGTATTAACATGTGTGTAGAGAACAGCCTATCATATCGTAGTATTAACATGTGTGTAGAGAACGGCCTATCATATGTAGTATTAACATGTGTGTAGAGAACGGCCTATCATATCGTAGTATTAACATATGTAGAGAACAGCCTATCATATCGTAGTATTAACATGTGTGTAGAGAACAGCCTATCATATCGTAGATGTGAAAGGTTGAATGCGAGTCTGGGTTCTTTTATCCAAACTAACTCTTTTCCTGTTAGATTATTCTTCTGATTGCTCAGCAGGAAAGACCGTTCCCACGCCGCTTCCTATCCACAGCTCTCCTCCCTAAGTCCTCCACCACTTGAGTGTCCCAAATGGCACCCTATTCCCTAGACTGTCACTTCTTGGTCAACAGTAGTTCATTCTTAAGGGACTAGGGAGCCATTTGGAACACAGACCCAGAAGGTGGAACGGTCTTTTTCTTCTCTTTTCTAGTTCCATGTTTGTAACTGATTCAGCCGTAGGTCCTTTAAATGGCCTTCTCATCCTTTCAAACAGTTTGTTGCTCTTAGTGCTGCTATGATCTGTCTGTAGTCAAACCCATTTATTTTAACTTGTAGTCAAACCCATTTATTTCTATAGCAGAGTACTAAATACATGTGTCATCTGTCATTCTATTGTTGTGGTCTGTTCTAGGAACATGGGGATATTTTGATTGATTGTTTGATTGATTGATATGTTCTGTTCCAGGATCATGGGGGTGTTCTGCGTATCTTCCCAGAGGGTAAAGCTCAGTTTGCCGACATCGAGCCTAAGTTTGACCGGTTGCTGTTTTTCTGGTCAGACAGACGGAACCCACACGAGGTCCAGCCCGCCCACGCTATCAGGTTAGTACCTTACCTGGTCAAGTTAAACTAACTAAAATAACAACCTGGTCAAGTTAAACTAACTAAAATGTAACTAACTAAAACACCTTTATAACACATCTTATAACACACCTTTATAACACACCTATATAACACACTTTTATAACGCACACCTTTATAACATACCTTTATAACACACCTTTATAACACACCTGTATAACACACCTGTTATAACACCTTTATAACTTTTCTTATAACACACATTTAACACACCTTTATAACTTTTCTTATAACACACCTTTATAACACACCTTTAACTTTTCTTATAACACACCTTTATAACACACCTTTATAACACACCTTTAACTTTTCTTATAACACACCTTTATAACACACCTTTATAACACACCTTTATAACACACCTTTATAACTTTTCTTATAACACACATTTAACACACCTCTTATAACACACCTTTATAACACACATTTATAACACACCTTTATAACTTTTCTTATAACACACCTCTATAACACACCTTTATAACACACACTTTTCTTATAACTCATCTTTTAACACACCTTTATAACACACTTATAACTCATCTTATAACACACCTTTATATCTTTTCTTATAACAACTTTATAACTCACCTGTATAACACCCGCTCAACCCTCAGCCACCCTCAACTCACAAACAGCTTATAACACACCCTCACCTGTATCACCTGTCCAGAACTTGGTCTATTATCTCTGGTGTCTCCCTCCCAGAGATGTCAATTCTGACCTCTTCTTCTCCAGGTATGCCATCACAGTGTGGTATTTTGATGCTGATGAGCGAGCCAGGGCTAAAGAGAAATACCTAACAGGTAAACCTCTTACTATGAGGATATCACTGTATGTACCGTAAAACTTTCATTAATTGCCCAGGCATTTATTTAATTCAATGATTGAACACAACAGGCGCTTATTAGAGACAGGCTTCTATTTGAGACCAGCGCTTATTAGAGACAGGCTTCTATTTAGAGACAGGCTTATATTTAGAGACAGGCTTCTATTTAGAGACAGGCTTCTATTTAGAGACAGGCTTCTATTTAGAGACAGGCTTCTATTTAGAGACAGGCTTCTATTTAGAGACGGGCTTCTATTTAGAGACAGGCTTCTATTTAGAGACAGGCTTCGATTTAGAGACAGGCTTCGATTTAGAGAGGCTTCGATTTAGAGACAGGCTTCGATTTAGAGACAGGCTTCGATTTGAGACAGGATTTATTTGAGACAGGCTTCTATTTAGAGACAGGATTTAGAGACAGGCTTCGATTTGAGACAGGCTTCGATTTAGAGACAGGCTTCTATTTCCTTAAAGCACATAACTTTTTCTCAATAAAATGTTGAAAAGGCCAACCTACTGTTTATTGTTACCAGTATAAACATTATAATAACACTATTATTATCTATCGCAGATCAGACTTACAAAGACTAGGCTGTCTATCATACACCCATGAATTTAATGTTGCGTTTTCTTTTTGGTGGCGCCATGGCAACGATGACAGAATTTTTTTTTTTACAAATGTTTTTAATGCACATGCCTGTGGAAATATAATAATTGTGTCCATGGTAACCTGGTAAACACTTTATTTCGACCCTGTGTTTATTTGAAACAGCCGTTTATTGCTGAAATGTGTGCCGATGCCCAGCTTTTAAAAGGGACAGGCGGCTGTTTGAGACTCTGCGTTTAATTCAAGTTTTATGTTAAACACCTTTCCACAAACCTGACAAGTGAGAATCATCTCACTGTCAGCCCCTACTCTAAGTCTGACTCTCTGACTCTCTGTCTGTCTCTGTGTGTGTCTGTCTGTCTCTGTGTGTGTCTGTCTGTCTCTGTGTGTGTCTGTCTGTCTCTGTGTGTGTCTGTCTGTCTCTGTGTGTGTCTGTCTGTCTCTGTGTGTTTCCAGGAGCTGGAGAGAAAGGAGTGAAGGTGGAACTGAACAAACCATCAGACCCCAGCTAGTGAGAGAGGAGAGCGGAGAAAAGAGAGAAGAGAGGAGGGGAGGAGACCAGAGGAGGGAGGGGGAGAGGAGGAGACAGGAGGAGAGGGGAGAGGAGACACCCCATCTACCAGCCAAGACCCCCCCTCCAGCCATGAAGTGCTAATCCCTGAGAAAGGGAGAGGCCTAAACCCAGCCAGCTCACGGGTGGACTGATTCCACAACTGACCAATGTCATGACCCAGTACTGCAAGGAGAGACTGTCCCTTCTCTGCTTGTGGCCCAAAGGGGACCCTATTTCCTCAGTGCACTAGTGACCAAAAATAGTTGCTCAATGGAGAATATCCATTGAACTAGCTTTTATTCCAGGACTAAGCTATGGGCCCTGGTCAAATGTAGTGCACTCTGTAGGGATCACGTTCCATTTGGGACAGAGGCGGTGGCTTTTTGTTGAAGAGAATGCTGAGAAAAAGAAGCTGCCATTTAGAGAACGCTTTGAGCTTCAGGATCCAACTGACCCCTGAGAGACTGTTATTCTGTTGTCTTTTACCATGTTCTGGTATTTTCCAACTGACCCGTGAGAGACTGTTATTCTGTTGTCTTTTACCATGTTCAGCTTCAGGATCCAACTGACCCCTGAGAGACTCTGTTGTCTTTTACCATGTTCTGTTTTATTCAACTGACCCCTGAGAGACTCTGTTGTCTTTTACCATGTTCTGGTTTTGTGGTTGATTCCTTAAAGGTACAGAGTCCATACTGACGAACTCTGAGTTAACCGTATTGCGAGTGCGTCTCGGAAGCAAGGCTTCTAATTGGGACAGCTAACTTAGTTTTAAAAGGTTTAAGGGTTCATTCAGAGTTCGTAAGTATGGACCCACTGTGTTTTGCTTGTTGTGTTGATGCTGTTTACAAGGAATAAGCTGTTTTAAGCTTTTTGTTCAATGAGCTTGTGGAGGTTTTTTAATTAAATGAGGAGAGATCTCAATTAAAATAGTTTTTGGTAACATGAGAGATCTCAATTAAAATAGTTTTCGATAACATGAGGAGAGATCTCAATTAAAAAAGTTTTTGATAACATGAGGAGATCTCATTTTTAAAGGTTTTTGATAACATGAGGAGAGACCTCAATAAAAAAAATTTGGAACGTATTTTTGTCATGTTTTATGTATCTTTAGTCACTGCACAGTGAAGTGCCTCTCTCCCTCCTCTCCCCCTCCTCTCTCACTCTCCCTCCTCTCTCGCTCTCTCCCTCCTCTCTCGCTCTTCTCTCGCTCCTCTCTCCCTCTTCTCACGCTCTCTCCCTCCTCTCTCCCTCGTCTCTCGCTCTCTCCCCTCTCTCGCTCTTCTCTCGCTCCTCTCTCCCTCTTCTCACGCTCTCTCCCTCCTCTCTCCCTCGTCTCTCGCTCTCTCCCTCCTCTCTCACTCTCCCTCCTCTCTCGCTCTTCTCTCGCTCCTCTCTCCCTCTTCTCACGCTCTCTCCCTCTTCTCACGCTCCTCTCTCCCTCCTCTCTCCCTCCTCTCTCCCTCGTCTCTCGCTCTCTCCCTCCTCTCTCACTCTCCCTCCTCTCTCGCTCTTCTCTCGCTCCTCTCTCCCTCTTCTCACGCTCTCTCCCTCCTCTCTCCCTCCTCTCTCCCTCTTCTCTCGCTCTCTCCCTCGTCTCTCGCTCTCTCCCTCGTCTCTCGCTCTCTCCCTCTTTCTCTCTTTTGATATGCAACAAATGATGCTTGGTTGATGACATACTGTACCAGTAGGAGTTCCTTTAGTTGTCCCGTTCTGCCAACTAAAGGTAGAATCAAGACTTGAGCTCACTGACTTTCTGGGAACATACTGTAGTCAGCTCCATCACAATCATGGAATGAAAGATGTCATTTGTTCAGAGGAGTGAAATGATGTTCATGTGAACTAATCGAGTCCACCAATACCAACTAACAGTTTTAATGTAGTTTAATGTACTGAGGATAATAGCGGACGATATTGCCACTCCTTTTTGCCATATTTTCAATTTAAGCCTACCAAAAAGTGTGTCCCCTCAGGCCTGGAGGGAAGCAAAATTAATTATGCTACCTGAGAATAGTAAAGCCCCCTTTACTAGCTCAAATAGCCAACCAATCAGCCTGTTACCAACCCTTAGTAAACTTTTGGAAAAAATTGTGTTTGACCAGATACAATGCTATTTTACAGTAAACAAATTAACAAACTTTCAGCACGCTTATAGGGAAGGACACTCAACAAGTACCTACACAAATAAAAATAAGCTTTTTTTAAAAATCTGTATTTAACCATGCAAGTCAGTTAGAAAAAAAATCTTATTTACAATGACGGCCGACCCCAGCCAAACCCTATCCACGCTGTGCCCTCCTATGGGACTCCCAATCACGGACGGTTGTGATACAGCCTGGAATCGAACCAGGATCTGTAGTGACGCCTCTAGCACTGCGATGCAGTGCCTTAGACCGCTGCACCACTCAGAAGCCCCTTTTGACAATTACTGTGGGGGCTGTCTTGTTAGACTTCGGTCTACTGCTGGAAAAACGTATGTGTTATGGCTTTACACCCCCTGCTATAATGTGGATAAAGAGTTACCTGTCTAACAGAACACAGAGGGTGTTCTTTAATGGAAGCCTCTCCAACATAACTGGTAAAATCAGGAATTCCTCAGGGCAGCTGTCTAGGCCCCTTCCTTTTTTCCCATCTGGCTCAAATTGGAGGAGAGATTGACTTCATAACTACTGGTATTTGTGAGAGGTATTGACATGTTGAATGAACCGAGCTGCCTGTTTAAACTACTAGCACACAGCTCGGACACCCATGCATACCCCACAAGACATGCCACCAGAGGTCTCTTCACAGTCCCCAAGTCCAGAAGAGACGATGGGAGGCACACAGTACTACATAGAGCCATGACTACATGGAACTCTATTTCCAGCCAGTACATGGAACTCTATTCCACAGTACTACATAGAGCCATGACTACATGGAACTCTATTCCACAGTATTAGAGCCATGACTACATGGAACAGTACTACATAGAGCCATGACTACATGGAACTCTATTCCACAGTACTTAGAGCCATGACACATGGAACTCTATTACTACATAGAGCCATGACTACATGGAACTCTATTCCACAGTACTACATAGAGCCATGACTACATGGAACTCTATTCCACATCAGGTAACTGATGCAGCAGTAGAATCATGTTTAAAAAAAACATAAAAATACACCTTATGTAACAGCGGGGACTGTGAAGCAACACAAACATAGGCATAGACACATGTATACACACACATGATAACATACACACTATACACATACGTACACATGGATGTTGTGTTGTAGATATGTGGTAGTGGAGTAGGGGCATCAGGGCACACACTTACTGTGTTGTGAAATCTGTTATGAATGTTTTTTTAAATGTATACCTGACTTAATTTTGTCGGACCCCAGGAAGAGAAGCTACTGCCTTGGCAGGAACTAATGGGGATCCATAATAAACCCCAGGAAGATTAGCTGCTGCCTTGGCAGGAACTAATGGGGATCCATAATAAACCCCAGGAAGATTAGCTGCTGCCTTGGCAGGAACTAATGGGGATCCATAATAAACCCAGGAAGATTAGCTGCTGCCTTGGCAGGAACTAATGGGGATCCATAATAAACCCCAGGAAGAGTAGCTGCTGCCTTGGCAGAAACTAATGGGGATCCATAATAAACCCCAGGAAGATTAGCTGCTGCCTTGGCAGGAACTAATGGGGATCCATAATAAACCCAGGAAGAGTAGCTACTGCCTTGGCAGAAACTAATGGGGATCCATAATAAACTCAGGAAGAGAAGCTGCTGCCTTGGCAGGAACTAATGGGGATCTTTAATAAATACAATTACAAAGTATATATTAATTACAAAGTATATCTTAATTACAAATGTGAAACCATTTTGAGTTCCAGAGAGGCACAGTCAAATAGTGTAAAATAAGTGTAAAATAAGTACTTTAATATTATACAATACAATATTTTTATGAAGCACAAAATGTGATTTTTAAAGTAAAAAAGAAGCACTTAATATGATACATGTTCTGTCCATATCTCATTTCTAGTATAGTTAATACAGTTTAATTATAAGGGCACAGTGTGGGACCCAGATACAGACACGGAAGGTAGATGGTTTGAGTCTCTGATATTTATTATAATCCAAGGGGCAGGCAAGAGAATGGTCGTGGACAGGCAAAATTATCATAACAAGGTCAGAGTCCAGGAGATACAGAGTGGCAGGCACGCTCAAAGTCAGGGCAGGCTTGAGGTCAGGGCAGGCAGTATGGTCAGGCAGGTGGGTTCAGAGTCAAGGCTGGCAAGGGTCAAAACTGGGAGAACTAGCAAAAGAGAGATAAGAAAAAGCAGGAGCACGGAAATAACACGCTGGTTGACTTGACAAAACTAGACAGACAAACAGGGAACACAGGAATAAATACCCAGGGACTAATGAGGAAACAGGTGACACCTGGAGGTGGGTTGAGACAATCACAAAGACTGGAGAAACAGATCAGGGTGACTGGGGTGTCGGCGGTGAAAATCAGCTATGAGGTCTGGGTCCAGGATGTCTTTAGCGGGAACCCAGCACCTCTCCACCTCTCCTCCGGGCCATAACACTCCCAGTCAACCAGGTACTGAAACCCCTGCCCCCTGGTCGAACCCTCAGGAGGCGTCTCACCGTGTACGCTGGCTGGCCATCGATGACACGGGGGAGGGATGGGCCTAGAAACAGAAGACACATGAATGTGAGACAAGAGCTTAATCCTGGACACGTGAAAAGTAGGGTGAACACGGTAGGGTGAACACGGAGGGTACGGTTTAACAGCAGTGGGACTAAGGACTCTAGAAATGGGGAAGGTCCCGAGTGGACAACCATACCCTCTGCCCGATACGATAGCAGGAGCCGGAGTCCGGTGGTGATCCGCTTGTCGAAGAGCCGACCGAGCTCTTTTCCAGGTACGCCGACAGCAGCGGACGAACATATGGGCTGAAGGTATGTTGACCTCAACTTCTTGCTCTGGGAAGAGTGGAGGCTAATACCCCATGGGGCATACGAAGGGGAGAGTCCAGTAGCTGAGCAGTAGCTGAGCAGGGGAGAGTGTATATTCCAACCAGACCAGTTGCTGACTCCAGGTGGTGGAGTTACTGGAAACCAGACACCGGAGTGCCGTCTCCATATCTTGATTGGCTCGCTCCTTCTGGCCGTTGGATTAAGGACAGGCTGGCAGAACCCCCTGATTACTGAATGTAACAATAGTGGTCCTAAAACGGAACCTTGAGGAACACCTAAATTTACAGTTGATTTGTCAGAGGACAAACCATTCACAGAGACAAACTGAGATCTTTCCGACAGAAGCTTTTTTTTTTCTCTTAAAAGGGCAGTGTTGTATTTTGAGACATGCTTGAGTAAGATAAGTAGCCAATAGGTAGAGGGTAGCATAATTTGTCTGATTCTCTGTAATAATGGTATGGGAATAATAATGTATTTTATTTTGTAAAGTGGTTTCTTGTCAAACACATTTTAAGTCACCTCCTTGACAAGTGGATAAACAGGTTCATGTCAAGCCCTGCATGTTTTTTCCAAAAGTCTCATGGAATGTTGGCCTACATTGAACACCACACATTGGCTGCTGATGTAGGCTGAATGATAGAACAGCTATTACCATGTTAAAATTACCATGTTATGTAATGCATTTTCTCCATTGTTTTTGATGGTAGGCATTATGATCAAATAGTCACAGTAGCCTACTTGGCCACAGTTAAAACTAATTTAAAGTGGGTACAGCCTCAGCGTTCACAGTAAATGCTGGAAACAACATTCAAGGTTGTGCTCAGCAGACCTGAAATGTGTTCAGTGACAGAAAACAATTTGAGGGAACAATGGTTGAGCTGAAGGACTAAAAACAAACAACAGATAACTCATGTAAAACTATCTGTAAAATGTATATAGTATGTATAAACTGGAAGTAGAAATCTAAATATTGTTGTCCGTTAGTTTAACCCAATTAAGTGATGGGTGGTAGGGATAGGGGTGGTAGGGATAGGGGTGGTAGGATAGGGGTGGTAGGATAGGGGTGGTAGGTTATGGGTGGTAGGGATAGGGGTGGTAGGATAGGGGTGGTAGGTTATGGGTGGTAGTATAGGGGTGGTAGGTTAGGGGTGGTAGTATAGGGGTGGTAGGATAGGGGTGGTAGGATAGGGGTGGTAGGATAGGGGAAAATAATAAATAAGAGAAATATATTTAATTAGTTTACTCCAATTAGGATAGGGGTGGTAGTATAGGGGTGGTAGGATAGGGGAAAATAATAAAGAAGGAAAATATATTTAAATATATATATATATATTTAATATATATTAAAAATAATATTACAAATACTTACAAAAAATATATACGGGAGTTTGGAAATTATGCAGACATTTACATTGATAGAAGCCACAATCTATCTGCAATATTAAAGCTGACTGTCACGCCCTGGTCTTAGTATTTTGTGTTTTCTTTATTTATTTGGTCAGGCCAGGGTGTGACATGGGTTTATTTTTGTGTTGTGTTTATGTATGGGGTTTTCGTAGGTTTTGGGATTGTGGCTTAGTGGGGTGTTCTAGCAAAGTCTATGGTTGTCAGAGGCGGTTCTCAATCAGAGGCAGGTGATTCTCGTTGTCTCTGATTGGGAACCATATTTAGGCAGCCATATTCTTTGAGTGTTTCATGGGTGATTGTTCATGTCTCTGTGTGTGTTAGCACAAGATAGACTGTTTAGGTTTTCACGTTCCGTTTGTTGTTTTTGTTTTGTTCGTTTTTTCTTCGCTATTAAACATGTATCTAAATTACCACGCTGCATTTTGGTCCGACTCTCTTTCGACGGAAGAAACCGTAACAGAATCACCCACCACAACAGGACCAAGCAGCGTGGTGACAGGCAGCGGCAGCAGGAGCTACAAAGTTTAGAGTATACGACTTGGGAGGAAATAGACAGGTGGGCGGTCGACCCAGAGAGAGTGCCGGAGCCCGCCTGGGATTCGCTGGAGCAGTGCGAAGAGGGCTATAGGAGAATGGAGTCGAAGAGACATGCACGGCGGCGCAGAAGGAAGCCCGAGAGTCAGCCCCAAAAATTTCTTGGGGGGGGGGGCTCAGGGAGAGTGTGGCAGAGTCAGGGTTCAAACCTGAGCCAACTCCCCCTGTTTATCGTGAGGAGCAGCGATCACAGGACTTCTGGACGTGGGAGGAGATATTGGACGGAAAAGGACCCTGGGCACAGCCTGGAGAATATCGCCGCCCCAAAGAAGAACTGGAGGCGGCGAAAGCGGAGAGGCGCTGGTATGAAGAGGCAGCACGGCGACGCGGATGGAAGCCCGCGAGTCAGCCCCATAAATTTATTGGGGGCTCAGGGAGAGTGTGGCAGAGTCAGGGTTCAGACCTGAGCCAACTCCCCCTGTTTATCGTGAGGAGCCAAGGAGGAGACCAGAACCAGAGCCGGTGTTGGAGGTGAGTGAAGCAGAGACTGTGAAGGAGTTAATGGGGAAAGTGGAGGAGAGAGTTATGAGGGAGTTGCTAGGTTGGTGCTTTAGATACAATATTCGCCCGACGGAGCTTGTCGGGGATTTGATGGCACCTGGGTCAGCGCTCCATACTCGCCCTGAGGTGCGTGTTAGTCGGCTGGTGAAGAGTGTGCCAGCCTCACGCACTAGGCCTCCTGTGTACCTACCTAGCCTTGCACGTCCTGTGCCAGTCCTGCTCTCAGGCTCTCCAGTACACCTTCACGGTCCGGTCCATCCGGTCCATCCTTCACACACCAGTCATCCGGTGGCAGCTCCTCGCACCAGGCTTCCTGTGCGTGTCCTCAGCCCAGTACCACCAGTGCCAGCACCATGCACCAAGCCTTCAGTGCGCCTCGCCTGTTCAGCGCTGCCAGAGCCTTTCTCCTCTCCAGCGCTGTCGGAGTCTCCCGCCTGTTTAGCGCTACCAGATCCTTCCTCCTCTCCAGCGCTGCCGGAGTCTCCCACCTGTTTAGCGCTGCCAGAGCCTTCCTCCTCTCCAGCCCTGCCGGAGTCTCCCGCCTGTCTAGCGCTATCAGAGCCTTCCTCCTCTCCAGCGCTGCCGGAGTCTCCCGCCTGTTTAGCACTGCCAGAGCCTTCCTTCTCTCCAGCGCTGCCGGAGTCTCCTGCCTGTTCAACGCAGCCAGAGCTGCTAATCTGCATGGAGAAGCCAGAGCTGCCAGTCTGCATGGAGCAGCCAGAGCTTCCAGTCTGCATGGAGCAGCCAGAGCTGCCAGTCTGCATGGAGCAGCCAGAGCTGACAGTCTGCATGGAGCAGCCAGAGCTGCCAGTCTGCATGGAGCAGCCAGAGCTGCCAGTCTGCATGGAGCAGCCAGAGCTGACAGTCTGCATGGAGCAGCCAGAGCTGCTAGTCTGCATGGAGCAGCCAGAGCTGCTAGTCTGCATGGAGCAGCCAGAGCTTCTAGTCTGCATGGAGCAGCCAGAGCTGCCAGTCTGCATGGAGCAGCCAGATCCACCAGTCAGCCATGATCTTCCAGATCCGCCAGCCAGGATCTTCCAGATCCGCCATTCAGCCAGGATCCGCCATTCAGCCAGGATCCACCATTCAGCCAGGATCCGCCAGTCAGCCATGATCTTCCAGATCCGCCAGTCAGCCAGGATCCGCCAGTCAGCCAGGATCTTCCAGATCCGCTAGTCAGCCAGGATCCGCCAGTCAGCCATGATCTTCCAGATCCGCCAGTCAGCCAGGATCTGCCAGAACCACCAGCTAGCCAGGATCTGCCAGTCAGCCAGGATCTGCCAGAACCACCAGCTAGCCAGGATCTGCCAGAGCCTACTACCTGCCTGAGTTTCCTCTCAATACTGGGCTTCCTCTCGGTACTAGGCATCCTCTCAGTGCTGAGCTTCCCCTCAGTGCCGAGCTACCCCTCAGTCCCGAGCTTCCCCTTAGTCCCGAGCTTCCCCTTAGTCCCGAGCTTCCCCTCAGTCCCGAGCTTCTACCTCAGTCCCGAGCTGCCCCTCAGTCCAGTGGGGTCCTTGGTGAGGGTTATTAGGCCAAGGTCGGCGGCGAGGGTCGCCAATCAAAGGACGCGTTACAGGGGGACTAAGACTTGGTTGGAGTGGGGTCCACGTCCCGAGCCGGAGCCACCACCGTGGACAGACGCCCACCCGGACCCTCCCCTATGGGTTTTACTGTGCGGCCGGGAGTCCGCACCTTGGGGGGGTTCTGTCACGCCCTGGTCTTAGTATTTTGTGTTTTCTTTATTTATTTGGTCAGGCCAGGGTGTGACATGGGTTTATTTTGTGTTGTGTTTATGTATGGAGGTTTTCGTAGGTTTTGGGATTGTGGCTTAGTGGGGTGTTCTAGCAAAGTCTACGGTTGTCAGAGGCGGTTCTCAATCAGAGGCAGGTGATTCTCGTTGTCTCTGATTGGGAACCATATTTAGGCAGCCATATTCTTTGAGTGTTTCGTGGGTGATTGTTCCTGTCTTTGTGTTAGTTGTCACCAGATAGGCTGTATAGGTTTTCACGTTCCGTTTGTTGTTTTTGTTTTGTTTGTTTTTTCTTCGCTATTAAACATGTATCTAACTTACCACGCTGCATTTAGGTCCGACTCTCCTTCGACGGAAGAAAACCGTAACACTGACCTACCCCTAAAAATTACACCAGCTGGGTCAGCCCCGTGGAGGAGTCCCAGGTCCAGCAGGCCAGGGGGGCAGGCAAGCCCCAGAAGTCAGCTCCCTGGTGCCCTGTGTGGACGTCCAGAAATGTACGCATGCATGATTGTACATATATGACACAGCAGGTGTTCAAACTGTAGAACCCAGTTCATACATTTTAATATAAAAAGGATTTTATTAAACAAAACTATGCTACATTTTTTATCTCTGAGACCTGAAGGATGACAAATCAGAGCAAGATTACTGAATGTAAGTACATTATTTACCTTCAGAGGTGAATGTATCAAACCAGTTGCCATGATAAAGGTTTTTGTTGTCGTGCACTCCTCAAATAGCATGGTATTTTTCACTGTAATAGCTACTATACATTGGACAGTGTAGTTAGATTAACAAGAATGTAAGCTTTCAGCCCATATAAGACATGTCTATGTCCTGAGAAATGTTCTTGTTACTTACAACCTCATGCTAATCACATTAGCCTACGTTAGCTCAACCGTCCCGGGGGCACCGATCCCATAGAGGTTAAAGAAGGATTTTTAAGCATTGAGACAATAGAGGCCTGGATTGTGTATGTGTGCCATTTATAATTAGTTGTATTATACATTATTACTATTATTAACAATTATTATAATTATATATTAGTATATTATTATTATTATATTACCTGTCAAGAAAAAAGATTTCAGTGCCTTTGAACAGGGTATGGTAGTAGGTGCTTTGTGTTAGAGTGTGTCAAGAACTGCAACGCTGCTGTGGGAAGCATTGTTGTCAACTTGGGCCAGCATTCATGTGGAACGCTTTTGACACCTTGTGGAGTCCATGCCCTCTTGAATTGAGGCTGTTCTAGGGAAAAAAGGGGGTGCAACTCAATATTAAGGTGTTCCTAATGTTTTGTATACTCAATGTATTTTACTATAATATTATTATTATTATTGTTATATATTCTATGCATTATTATTAATACATTATATATTATAATTATTAATATTAGTATTACTATTCTTATTATTATATTACTATGATAATGATTACTATTATCATTATTTATATTATATTAAGTATTATTATTACTATTATTATAATTATTACTATTATTATTTATTTATTTACTATATGCAGTACCATGTAATTATTATTATTATTACCATTATTATTATTATTATTAATTTTATATTATTATTATGATAATGATTACTATTATTATTATATTATTATGTGTCACGCCCTGGCCTTAGTATTCTGTGTTTTCTTTGTTATTCTGGTTAGGCCAGGGTGTGATGAGGGTGATTTATTGTGTTCGTGTTGTCTAGGGTTTATTAGATTAATGGAGTTGTGTTCAGTTTAGTTGTCTAGGTAAGTCTATGGTTGCCTAGAGTGGTTCTCAGTCAGAGGCAGGTGTTTATCGTTGTCTCTGATTGGGAACCATATTTAGGCAGCCATATTCTTTGGGTATTTTGTGGGTGATTGTTTCCTGTCTTTGTGTTTACTGCACCCGATAGGGCTGTTTCGGGTTTTCATGTGTCTTGTTTTGTATATGTGTTCATGTTTGAGTTTTCCTATTAAAACCATCGACACTTACCACGCCGCATATTGGTCCTCTGATCCTTCTCGCCTCTCTTCTTCAGACGAAGAGGAGGAAAACCGTGACATTATGATAATGATTACTATAATGATTATTGTTTATATTATATATTATTTATATTATATATATATATATATATATATATATATTATTACTATTATCTATTATCATTCTATTATCATCTATTATTATAATTATATTACCTGTCTCCCACTCTGGGCTTATACTGGATGAAGTCATCACTGTGGGCTCTGGTAGCCATAAAGAAGAGGGACTGGGTCTTACTGAGGTCAGAGAAGAACCGGAGACACAGAGTCATGTTGAAGAGGATCTTGTTGTGAAGAGGACTCCGATGTAATTACTTTGGATGTAATGTAAGTCACCTTAGTTGTAATGTAATGACTGATATGTGGTTGTTTATCCTACCTTAGTTGTAATGTAATGACTGATATGTGGTTGTTTATCCTACCTTAGTTATAATATAATGACTGATATGTGGTTGTCTATCCTACCTTAGTTGTAATGTAATGACTGATATGTGGTTGTCTATCCTACCTTAGTTGTAATGTAATGACTGATATGTGGTTGTCTATCCTACCTTAGTTGTAATGACATATGTGGTTGTCTATCCTACCTTAGTTATAATGTAATGACATATGTGGTTGTCTATCCTACCTTAGTTATAATGTATGACATATGTGGTTGTCTATCCTACCTTAGTTATAATGTAATGACTGATATGTGGTTGTCTATCCTACCTTAGTTATAATGTAATGACTGATATGTGGTTGTCTGTCCTACCTTAGTTGTAATGACATATGTGGTTGTTATACCTTAGTTGTAATATAATGACTGATATGTGGTTGTCTATCCTACCTTAGTTGTAATGTAATGACTGATATGTGGTTGTTTATCCTACCTTAGTTGTAATATAATGACTGATATGTGGTGTCTATCCTACCTTAGTTATAATATAATGACACATGTGGTTGACCTTAGTTGTAATGACATATGTGGTTGTCTATCCTACCTTAGTTATAATGTAATGACTGATATGTGGTTGTCTATCCTACCTTAGTTATAATGTAATGACATATGTGGTTGTCTATCCTACCTTAGTTATAATGTAATGACATATGTGGTTGTCTATCCTACCTTAGTTATAATGTAATGACTGATATGTGGTTGTCTATCCTACCTTAGTTATAATGTAATGACTGATATGTGGTTGTCTGTCCTACCTTAGTTGTAATTATAATAGTTATAATATAATGACTGATATGTGGTTGTCTATCCTACCTTAGTTATAATGTAATGACTGATATGACCTTAGTTATAATGTAATGACTGATATGTGGTTGTCTATCCTACCTTAGTTGTAATGATATGTGGTTGTCTAATGACTGATATGTGATATGTGGTTGTCTGTCCTACCTAGTTATAATGTAATGACTGATATGTGGTTGTCTATCCTACCTTAGTTATAATGTAATGACTGATATGTGGTTGTCTATCCTACCTTAGTTATAATGTAATGACTGCTATGTGGTTGTCTATCCTACCTTAGTTGTAATACAATGACTGATATGTGGTTGTCTGTCCTACCTTAGTTGTAATATAATGACTGATATGTGGTTGTCTGTCCTCCTTAGTTGTAATATAATGACTGATATGTGGTTGTCTGTCCTACCTTAGTTATAATATAATGACTGATATGTGGTTGTCTGTCCTCCCTTAGTTGTAATATAATGACTGATATGTGGTTGTCTGTCCTCCCTTAGTTGTAATATAATGACTGATATGTGGTTGTCTGTCCTACCTTAGTTATAATATAATGACTGATATGTGGTTGTCTGTCCTCCTTAGTTGTAATATAATGACTGATATGTGGTTGTCTGTCCTACCTTAGTTATAATATAATGACTGATATGTGGTTGTCTGTCCTCCCTTAGTTATAATATAATGACTGATATGTGGTTGTCTATCCTACCTTAGTTATAATATAATGACTGATATGTGGTTGTCTGTCCTCCCTTAGTTGTAATATAATGACTGATATGTGGTTGTCTATCCTACCTTAGTTATAATGTAATGACTGATATGCGGTTGTCTATCCTACCTTAGTTATAATATAATGACTGATATGTGGTTGTCTGTCCTCCCTTAGTTGTAATATAATGACTGATATGTGGTTGTCTATCCTACCTTAGTTATAATATAATGACTGATATGTGGTTGACTGTCCTCCCTTAGTTGTAATATAATGACTGATATGTGGTTGTCTATCCTACCTTAGTTATAATGTAATGACTGATATGCGGTTGTCTATCCTACCTTAGTTGTAATGTAATGACACATGTGGTTGTCTATCCTACCTTAGTTATAATATAATGACTGATATGTGGTTGTCTATCCTACCTTAGTTATAATATAATGACTGATATGTGGTTGTCTGTCCTACCTTAGTTATAATATAATGACTGATATGTGGTTGTCTATCCTACCTTAGTTATAATATAATGACTGATATGTGGTTGTCTATCCTACCTTAGTTATAATGTAATGACTGATATGTGGTTGTCTATCCTACCTTAGTTGTAATGACATATGTGGTTGTCTATCCTACCTTAGTTATAATATAATGACTGATATGTGGTTGTCTATCCTACCTTAGTTATAATATAATGACTGATATGTGGTTGTCTATCCTACCTTAGTTGTAATGACATATGTGGTTGTCTATCCTACCTTAGTTATAATATAATGACTGATATGTGGTTGTCTATCCTACCTTAGTTATAGTATAATGACTGATATGTGGTTGTCTATCCTACCTTAGTTGTAATATACATGTCTATCCTACCTTAGTTGTAATGACACATGTGGTTGTCTATCCTACCTTAGTTGTAATGACATATGTGGTTGTCTATCCTACCTTAGTTATAATATAATGACTGATATGTGGTTGTCTGTCCTCCCTTAGTTATAATATAATGACTGATATGTGGTTGTCTATCCTACCTTAGTTGTAATGACACATGTGGTTGTCTATCCTACCTTAGTTATAATATAATGACATATGTGGTTGTCTATCCTACCTTAGTTATAATATAATGACTGATATGTGGTTGTCTATCCTACCTTAGTTGTAATGACACATGTGGTTGTCTATCCTACCTTAGTTGTAATGACATATGTTGGTTGACATATGTGGTTGTCTATCCTACCTTAGTTGTAATGACACATGTGGTTGTCTATCCTACCTTAGTTGTAATATAATGACTGATATGTGGTTGTCTATCCTACCTTAGTTATAATATAATGACTGATATGTGGTTGTCTATCCTACCTTAGTTATAATATAATGACTGATATGTGGTTGTCTATCCTACCTTAGTTATAATATAATGACTGATATGTGGTTGTCTATCCTACCTTAGTTATAATATAATGACTGATATGTGGTTGTCTGTCCTACCTTAGTTATAATATAATGAATGATATGTGGTTGTCTATCCTATCTTAGTTATAATATAATGACTGATATGTGGTTGTCTATCCTACCTTAGTTATAATATAATGACTGACATGTGGTTGTCTGTCCTACCTTAGTTATAATATAATGACTGATATGTGGTTGTCTATCCTACCTTAGTTGTAATGACACATGTGGTTGTCTATCCTACCTTAGTTATAATATAATGACACATGTGGTTGTCTATCCTACCTTAGTTGTAATGACACATGTGGTTGTCTATCCTACCTTAGTTGTAATGACACATGTGGTTGTCTATCCTACCTTAGTTGTAATGACACATGTGGTTGTCTATCCTACCTTAGTTGTAATGACTGATATGTGGTTGTCTATCCTACCTTAGTTGTAATGACTGACATGTGGTTGTCTATCCTACCTTAGTTGTAATGACACATGTGGTTGTCTATCCTACCTTAGTTGTAATGACACATGTGGTTGTCTGTCCTACCTTAGTTGTAATATAATGACTGATATGTGGTTGTCTGTCCTACCTTAGTTGAATATAATGACTGATATGTGGTTGTCTGTCCTACCTTAGTTATAATATAATGACTGATATGTGGTTGTCTATCCTACCTTAGTTGAATATAATGACTGATATGTGGTTGTCTATCCTACCTTAGTTATAATATAATGACTGATATGTGGTTGTCTATCCTACCTTAGTTGAATATATGACATATGTGGTTGTCTATCCTACCTTAGTTATAATATAATGACACATGTGGTTGTCTATCCTACCTTAGTTATAGTTATATACATGTGGTTGTCTATCCTACCTTAGTTGTAATGACACATGTGGTTGTCTATCCTACCTTAGTTGTAATGACACATGTGGTTGTCTATCCTACCTTAGTTGTAATGACACATGTGGTTGTCTGTCCTACCTTAGTTGTAATATAATGACTGATATGTGGTTGTCTGTCCTACCTTAGTTGTAATATAATGACTGATATGTGTTTGTCTATCCTACCTTAGTTGAATATAATGACTGATATGTGGTTGTCTGTCCTACCTTAGTTATAATATAATGACTGATATGTGGTTGTCTATCCTACCTTAGTTGTAATATAATGACTGATATGTGGTTGTCTGTCCTACCTTAGTTAAATATAATGACTGATATGTGGTTGTCTGTCCTACCTTAGTTATAATATAATGACTGATATGTGGTTGTCTATCCTACCTTAGTTATAATATAATGACTGATATGTGGTTGTCTGTCCTACCTTAGTTATAATATAATGACTGATATGGATGGTTGTGAATTGAATATATCTTACCCTCTGGATAAGAGTATTAGTTATAATATAGTGATTGAATATATACCCTCTGGATAAGAGTATAGTGAATTGAATATATCTTACCCTCTGGATAAGAGTATAGTGAATTGAATATATCTTACCCTCTGGATAAGAGCGTCTGCCAAATGACCAGAATGTAAATGTATTTCTCTATCCACAGGTCTTACTGCATCCTCCGTTATTCCACCTCTTTGGGGTCTTTGGCTGCCGCTGTATTGTTAATGATCACGACCCCTTCTTCTTCTTACCTTCTTGGTGACTGGGGGGCTGTATTGTTAATGATCACGTGTGCCCATGGACTTCTTAACTTCTTGGTGACTGGGGGGGGCAGTATTGAGTAGCTTGGATGAATAAGGTGCCCAGAGTAAACTGCCTGCTACTCAGCCATTAAAGCTGGAATATGCATCTAAACCTGTTTGAATGATGTCTGTGAATATAACAGATCTCATATGGCAGGCGAAAACCTGAGAAAAATCCAACCAGGAAAAGGAAAATCTGAGGCTGGTCGTTTTCAACTCATTACCTATTGAAGATACAGTGGGATATTGGTCATGTTGCACTTTCTAAGGCTTCCACTAGATGTCAACAGTCTTTAGAAACTTGTTTGAGGCTTCTATTGTAAAGGAGGGGCTCATAAGGGCTCTTTGAGTCAGTTATTGTGGAACTGGGATTCCTGGGAGTGCATTCTGATGAAGATCATCAAAGGTAAGTGAATATTTAAAATGCTATTTCTGACTAATGTTGACTACACAACATGGCGGATATTTCTTTGGCTGGTTTGGTCTCTGAGTGCCGTACTCAGATTATTGCATGGTTTGCTTTTTCCGTAAAGTTTTTTCAAATCTGACACAGCGGTTGCATTAAGGAGAAGTTTATCTAAAGTTCCATGTATAATAGTTGTATCTTTTATTCATGTTTATTTTGAGTGTTTCTGTGAATTGATGTGGCTCTCTGCAAAATCACTGCATGTTTTAGAACTACTGAACATAACACGCCAATGTAAAATTAGATTTTTGGATATAAATATGCACTTTATCGAACAAGACATACATGTATTGTGTAACATGAAGTCCTATGAGTGTCATCTGATGAAGATCATCAAAGGTTAGTGATTAATTTTATCTATATTTCTGCTTTTTGTCACTCCTCTCTTTGGATGGAAAAATGGCTGTGTTTTTCTATGACTTGGTGGTGACCTAACATAATCGTTTGAGGTGCTTTCGCTGGAAAGCCTTTTTAAAATCAGATACAGTGGCTGGATTAACGAGAATTGTATCTTTAAAATGGTATAAAATACTTGTATGATTGAGGAATTTTAATTATGAGATTTTTGTTGTTTTGAATTTGGCGCCCTGCACTTTCACTGGCTGTTGGCGTGGTGGGACGCTACCGTCCCGAATATCCCAGTTAACATACTTATGTTAATATGTACTAGAGGTCACCTCTTCCCTTCAGTTTATCTTAATATGTACTAGAAGTCAACTCTTCCCTCTCTCTCTCTATCCCTCCCTGCCCCTCCATCTATCCCTCCCTGCCCCTCCCTCTATCCCTCCCTCCCTCTCTATCCCTCCCTCTCTCTATCCCTCCCTCTCTCTATCCCTGCCTCCCCCCTCCTCGCCCTACCCCCTCTCTATCCCTCCCTATCCCCTCTTTCTCTCTCTCTATCCCTCCCTATCCCCTCTTTCTCTCTATCCATCCCTCCCTCCCCCTCCTTCCCTCTCTGTCCCTCCTTCCTTCTCTTTCTCTCCCTTTCACCCCTTCTCTCTATTCCTCCCTACCCCCTCCCTCTCCCTACCCACTCCCCCTCTCTCTTTCTCTCCTCCTCCTCCCTCTCTCTATCCCTCCCCTCCCTCTCTCTATCCCTCCCTCTCTCTATCCCTCCTCCTCCTTCCCTCTCTCTCTCCCTCCCTCCCCCTTCTTCCCTCTCTATCCCTCCCTCTCTCTATCCCTCCTCCTCCTCCATCTCTCTCTCCCTCCCTCCCCTTCTTCCCTCTCTCTATCCTTCCCTTCTTGCCAGGATTTACAATAATTGTTTGTACAATATCAAAGTACAATAAATATTAAATGATTATGAGACATTTTATGAAACATATGTTATGTTGAATTTGACTGATAGACAGGTGGCAGCACTGCTCTGGGCTGACAGTCATCTTTAACTGACTGATAGACTCTGGGCTGACATAGTCATCTTTAACTGACTGATAGACTCTGGGCTGACATAGTCATCTTTAACTGACTGATGGACTCTGGGCTGACATAGTCATCTTTAACTGACTGATGGACTCTGGGCTGACATAGTCATCTTTAACTGACTGATGGACTCTGGGCTGACATAGTCATCTTTAAGTCATCTTGACATAGTCATCTTTAACTGACTGATGGACTCTGGGCTGACATAGTCATCTTTAACTGACTGATAGACTCTGGGCTGACATAGTCATCTTTAACTGACTGATCGACTCTGGGCTGACATAGTCATCTTTAACTGACTGATAGACTCTGGGCTGACATAGTCATCTTTAACTGACTGATAGACTCTGGGCTGACATAGTCATCTTTAACTGACTGATAGACTCTGGGCTGACATAGTCATCTTTACTGACTGATAGACTGGGCTGACATAGTCACTCTGGGCTGACATAGTCATCTTTAACTGACTGATAGGCTCTGGGCTGACATAGTCATCTTTAACTGACTGATAGACTCTGGACTGACATAGTCATCTTTAACTGACTGATAGACTCTGGGCTGACATAGTCATCTTTAACTGACTGATAGACTCTGGGCTGACATAGTCATCTTTAACTGACTGATAGACTCTAGACATAGTCATCTTTAACTGACTGATAGACTCTGGGCTGACATAGTCATCTTTAACTGACTGATAGGCTCTGGGGACATAGTCATCTTTAACTGACTGATAGGCTCTGGGCTGACATAGTCATCTTTAACTGACTGATAGACTCTGGGCTGACATAGTCATCTTTAACTGACTGATAGACTCTGACATAGTCATCTTTAAGTCATCTTTGACAGTCATCTTTAACTGACTGATAGACTCTGGGCTGACATAGTCATCTTTAACTGACTGATAGGCTCTGGGCTGACATAGTCATCTTTAACTGACTGATAGACTCTGGGCTGACATAGTCATCTTTAACTGACTGATAGACTCTGGGCTGACATAGTCATCTTTAACTGACTGATAGACTCTGGGCTGACATAGTCATCTTTAACTGACTGATAGGCTCTGGGCTGACATAGTCATCTTTAACTGACTGATAGACTCTGGGCTGACATAGTCATCTTTAACTGACTGATAGACTCTGGGCTGACATAGTCATCTTTAACTGACTGATAGACTCTGGGCTGACATAGTCATCTTTAACTGACTGATAGACTCTGGGCTGACATAGTCATCTTTAACTGACTGATAGACTCTGGGCTGACATAGTCATCTTTAACTGACTGATAGGCTCTGGGCTGACATAGTCATCTTTAACTGACTGATAGACTCTGGGCTGACATAGTCATCTTTAACTGACTGATAGACTCTGGGCTGACATAGTCATCTTTAACTGACTGATAGACTCTGGGCTGACATAGTCATCTTTAACTGACTGATAGACTCTGGGCTGACATAGTCATCTTTAACTGACTGATAGACTCTGGGCTGACATAGTCATCTTTAACTGACTGATAGACTCTGGGCTGACATAGTCATCTTTAACTGACTGATCGACTCTGGGCTGACATAGTCATCTTTAACTGACTGAACGACTCCAGCCTGCAGATGGCAGCACTGCTCTGGGCTGACATAGTCATCTTTAACTGACTGATAACTCTGGGCTGACATAGTCATCTTTAACTGACTGAACGACTCCAGCCTGCAGATGGCAGCACTGCTCTGGGCTGACATAGTCATCTTTAACTGACTGATAGACTCTAGCCTGCAGATGGCAGACTGGGCTGGTCAACTTTAACTGATTGATAGACTCTGGGCTGACATAGTCAACTTTAACTGACTGATGGACTCTGGGCTGACATAGTCATCTTTAACTGACTGATAACTCTGGGCTGACATAGTCATCTTTAACTGACTGATAGACTCTGGGCTGCAGATGGCAGCACTGCTCTGGGCTGACATAGTCATCTTTAACTGACTGATAACTCTGGGCTGACATAGTCATCTTTAACTGACTGATAGACTCTAGCTTGCAGATGGCAGCACTGCTCTGGGCTGACATAGTCATCTTTAACTGACTGATAGACTCTGGGCTGACATAGTCAACAGGGAGCTGTTGTATACTGTTACTGTTGTCATTTGTGTGCAGCCAGTCCTCTGTGTTGGTCTGTCATCTAACTGCAGGCTCTTCACAGTGGAGACATGTGCTGTCGTATTCCACATCAGGCTTGTTGTTCAGGGTTGTTGCTAGGTGAAACAATAATACTCTATTTATCCACCAGACTTAACAGTTAACCATCTCACACATTACGGTTAATGTCATTACTGCAAGCACTATTTACTACAACCATTCAAAGTATTCTCAATCTGAACTTTTCATGTATTGTTAATGCCAATTACATCTGTATTGTTAATGCCAATTACATCTGTATTGTTAATGCCAATTACATCTGTATTGTTAATGCCAATTACATCTGTATTGTTAATGCCAATTACATCTCTATTGTTAATGCCAATTACATCTGTATTGTTAATGCCAATTACAACTATATTTTCAATGCCAATTACATCTCTATTGTTAATGCCAATTACAACTATATTGTTAATGCTAATTACAACTATATTGTTAATGCCAATTACAACTATATTTTTAATGCCAATTATATCTGTATTGTTAATGCCAATTACAACTATATTTTTAATGCCAATTATATCTGTATTGTTAATGCAAATTATATCTGTATTGTTAATGCCAATTACAACTATATTTTTAATGCCAATTACATCTGTATTGTTAATGCCAATTACATCTGTATTGTTAATGCAAATTATATCTGTATTGTTAATGCCAATTACAACTATATTTTCAATGCCAATTACATCTCTATTGTTAATGCCAATTACAACTATATTGTTAATGCTAATTACATCTGTATTGTTAATGCTAATTATATCTGTATTGTTAATGCTAATTACAACTATATTGTTAATGCTAATTACAACTATATTGTTAATGCTAATTACAACTATATTGTTAATGCTAATTACATCCTTATTGTTAATGCTAATTATATCTGTATTGTTAAGGCCAATCACAATTCCAGACTAGTATGAATGTTGTACTTCTGTAAAGGACTTGGATTGATTGGATTGATGGATTGATTGTCGTTACACTTGATCCATGTTTCATGGTCTGTTTCTGCTCAGACATCAAGCAGAAATGTGGCGACAATATGCTGACTCTGTCAGGACTAAATGTCTTTTCAAACAGGCTATGATCCTTGGGAAAGGGCTGAAGAGACAGATTCCTGTCTGACCACATGTATGGACTGTATTCAGTGGCTTTCTTTACGAGTGGTTCTCAGAGTGCAGGTTCCCAGCAGTGGCTATCACAGACTGTTGCTGGTAGGGTCTTGAAGACAGACAAAAACATCTTCCACCTATAGATTTAGAATGTGTTCCACCTATAGATTTAGAATGTGTTACATCTATAGATTTAGAATGTGTTCCACCTATAGATTTAGAATGTGTTACATCTATAGATTTAGAATGTGTTCCATCTATAGATTTAGAATGTGTTCCACCTATAGATTTAGAATGTGTTACATCTATAGATTTAGAATGTGTTCCATCTATAGATTTAGAATGTGTTCCACCTATAGATTTAGAATGTGTTACATCTATAGATTTAGAATGTGTTCCACCTAGATTTAGAATGTGTTACATCTATAGATTTAGAATGTGTTCCACCTATAGATTTAGAATGTGTTACATCTATAGATTTAGAATGTGTTACATCTATAGATTTAGAATGTGTTACATCTATAGATTTAGAATGTGTTCCACCTATAGATTTAGAATGTGTTACATCTATAGATTTAGAATGTGTTACATCTATAGATTTAGAATGTGTTACATCTATAGATTTAGAATGTGTTACATCTATAGATTTAGAATGTGTTCCACCTATAGATTTAGAATGTGTTACATCTATAGATTTAGAATGTGTTACATCTATAGATTTAGAATGTGTTCCACCTATAGATTTAGAATGTGTTACATCTATAGATTTAGAATGTGTTACATCTATAGATTTAGAATGTGTTCCACCTATAGATTTAGAATGTGTTACATCTATAGATTTAGAATGTGTTACATCTATAGATTTAGAATGTGTTCCACCTATAGATTTAGAATGTGTTACATCTATAGATTTAGAATGTGTTCCACCTATAGATTTAGAATGTGTTACATCTATAGAATCAGATTTTGTTCCACCCATGTAATGTGTTCCATTTTTAGAACCTTTATTTAACTAGGCAAGTCAGTTAAGAACAAATTCTTATTTACAATGATGGCCTACCCGGGCCAAACCCGGACGATGCTGGGCCAATTGTGCAGCGCCCTAAGGGACTCCCAGTCACGGCTGGATGTGGTGCAGCACTGGATTTGAAACAGGAACGGCAGTGACAGCTCTTGCACTGAGAGGCAGTGCCTTAGACCGCTGCGCCACTCAGGAGTCCCATCTATAGAATTAGAATGTGTTCCACCTATAGAATTAGAATGTTCCACCTATAGAATTAGAATGTGTTCCACCTATAGAATTAGATTGTTCCACCAATAGAATTAGAATGTGTTCTACCTATAGAATTAGATTGTTCCACCTATAGAATTAGAATGTGTTCTACCTATAGAATTAGATTGTTCCACCTATAGAATTAGAATGTGTTCCACCTATAGAATTAGAATGTGTTCTACCTACAGAATTAGATTGTTCCACCTATAGAATTAGATTGTTCCACCTATAGAATTAGAATGTGTTCCACCTATAGAATTAGAATGTGTTCCACCTATAGAATTAGAATGTGTTCCACCACACTGTCCTAAAGCACAATCAAGGTGTTTTATAAAATAGTTTTTTATTATGGAGACTCCAATGTGAGAGAGGATTGTAAAGACCAGAACACATGTACAGTACATCTCCTCCCTCAGCAAAGATAACTAATGCCTATGAACCATTTTAGCTGCTTGTGTTAAAAACATGAAAAGGAGACATTGGGAATATAAATGGATACAGATTAGGAAATAGCTGTAAATGAATTATTGCATACGTCATACTTCTAAACAGTCAACATGTTTTTAACACAGTGAATTCAGGTAATATTCTGATGGACTGTACAGTGCAATTCAGCTCTTAGCTGCCAATGTTGTACACCTTGATTATAAACCTTTTTACATATTCATATTTCTTTGTGCAAGTTATGTATGCCCCCTAAGACCATCATCTCAATACTTACTGCCCTTTAGAAAATATGTTGACTTTATTTATCAAAACAGTAGAAAATAGAATGAATAAAGTCCTTGATGATATTCACCCCCGTGTCTCGACCCGAGGCCCTCGGGTGTGAGGTCATCAGTGTAGGCGTGTGCAAAAAAGAGACAGGGCCAACAGGAAGACTTCAAAAAGAGCTCCGGACCAATCAATAGGAGCTCTTGTAAAGTTCCGGACCAATCAGAGCTCTTAAATAAGGTTCAGGGCCAATAGAAAGTCTTCAATAAGGGTTGAGCTCCTCTGGGGGCAGGGCTGTGCTGCTGCTGCAATCATAGCTGTCTGCTGTCAAACTGAGGACAAAGACAAAACAAGCATTACATTCCTGGGCCCATATTCACAAAGTCTCACGGTAGGAGTTCTGATCTAGGATCAGTTTTGCCCTGTAAGATGAAAAAGATGGACAGGGAGATCTGATCCTAGATCAGAACTTCTACTAATTGAGATGCGGTGTCAGTATGTATCTAAGCTCTATTGGAAAGCCCGGTCCTTGCTTCTCCACAGTCACGGTCCTCACTTCGATATTAAAACGTGTAATACCTGACAGCAGCATGTGTGTATTTGTGTTCACCTGGTTGTCTGTGTTTTTAATGTCCCTGGTGTGTGACTGTGTGATCACACGCTGCATAGCCAATGTGAGTAAGACCTTTAAACATTCACTAGGCCACAGAGTCAGACGGATTACCAGGATGTGTACTCAGAGCATGTGCTGATCAACTGGCTGACAGAGTCTGTAATTCCTACATGTTGCAAGTAGAACAAGAACACTAAGGTAACCTGGCTAAATGACAACCGTCCGGTAGCACTCACATCTGTAGTCATGAAGTCCTTTGAAAGGCTGGTCATGGCTCATGGCATTATCCCAGAAACCCTAGACTCACTCCCTACACTCTAACCACTAGGCTACCTGCCGCCTCTACACTCTAACCACTAGGCTACCTGCCGTCCCTACACTCTAACCACTAGGCTACCTGCCCCCTACACTCTAACCACTAGGCTACCTGCCGCCTCTACACTCTAACCACTAGGCTACCTGCCGTCCCTACACTCTAACCACTAGGCTACCTGCCGCCCAACACTCTAACCACTAGGCTACCTGCCGCACCTACACTCTAACCACTAGGCTACCTGCCGCCCCTACACTCTAACCACTAGGCTACCTGCCGCCCCTACACTCTAACCACTAGGCTACCTGCCGCCCAACACTCTAACCACTAGGCTACCTGCCGCCCCTACACTCTAACCACTAGGCTACCTGCTGACCCTACACTCTAACCACTAGGCTACCTGCTGACCCTACACTCTAACCACTAGGCTACCTGCCGCCCCTACACTATCACCACTAGGCTACCTGCTGACCCTACACTCTAACCACTAGGCTACCTGCTGCCCCTACACTCTAACCACTAGGCTACCCTGCCGCCCCTCCACTCTAACCACTATGCTACCTGCCGTCCCTACACTCTAACCACTAGGCTACCTGCTGACCCTACACTCTAACCACTAGGCTACCTGTCGTCCCTACACTCTAACCACTAGGCTACCTGCTGACCCTACACTCTAACCACAAGGCTACCTGCCGCCCCTACACTATCACCACTAGGCTACCTGCTGACCCTACACTCTAACCACTAGGCTACCTGCTGACCCTACACTCTAACCACTAGGCTACCTGTCGTCCCTACACTCTAACCACTAGGCTACCTGCTGACCCTACACTCTAACCACAAGGCTACCTGCCGTCCCTACACTCTAACCACTAGGCTACCTGCTGACCCTACACTCTAACCACTAGGCTACCTGCCGCCCCTACACTCTAACCACTAGGCTACCTGCTGCCCCTACACTCTAACCACTAGGCTACCCTGCCGCCCCTCCACTCTAACCACTATGCTACCTGCCGTCCCTACACTCTAACCACTAGGCTACCTGCTGACCCTACACTCTAACCACTAGGCTACCTGTCGTCCCTACACTCTAACCACTAGGCTACCTGCTGACCCTACACTCTAACCACAAGGCTACCTGCCGCCCCTACACTATCACCACTAGGCTACCTGCTGACCCTACACTCTAACCACTATGCTACCTGTCGTCCCTACACTCTAACCACTATGCTACCTGCCGTCCCTACACTCTAACCACTATGCTACCTGTCGTCCCTACACTCTAACCACAAGGCTACCTGCCGTCCCTACACTCTAACCACTGTAGGCTACAGTCCAAGCTATGTCTTCCAATGGTGCGACTGCTGTCGGCATCCATTTTTGGACTAACAAATGATCTATATATACAGTATATCACAAAAGTGAGTACACCCCTCACATTTTTGTAAATATTTGAGTATATATTTTCTTGTGACAACACTGAAGAAATGACACTTTGCTACAATGTAAAGTAGTGAGTGTACAGCTTGTTTAACAGTGTACATTTGCTGTCCCCTCAAAATAACTCAACACACAGCCATTAATGTCTAAACCTGTTGTATTCAGCATTTCACTGTAAGGTCTACTACACCTGTTGTATTCAGCATTTCACTGTGAGGTCTACTACACCTGTTGTATTCAGCATTTCACTGTAAGGTCTACTACACCTGTTGTATTCAGCATTTCACTGTGAGGTCTACTACACCTGTTGTATTCAGCATTTCACTGTGAGGTCTACTACACCTGTTGTATTCAGCATTTCACTGTAAGGTCTACTACACCTGTTGTATTCAGCATTTCACTGTGAGGTCTACTACACCTGTTGTATTCAGCATTTCACTGTGAGGTCTACTACACCTGTTGTATTCAGCATTTCACTGTGAGGTCTACTACACCTGTTGTATTCAGCATTTCACTGTTAGGTCTACTACATCTGTTGTATTCAGCATTTCACTGTGTTGTATTCAGCATTTCACTGTGAGGTCTACTACACCTGTTGTATTCAGCATTTCACTGTGAGGTCTACTACACCTGTTGTATTCAGCATTTCACTGTGAGGTCTACTACACCTGTTGTATTCAGCATTTCACTGTGAGGTCTACTACACCTGTTGTATTCAGCATTTCACTGTGAGGTCTACTACACCTGTTGTATTCAGCATTTCACTGTGAGGTCTACTACACCTGTTGTATTCAGCATTTCACTGTAAGGTCTACTACACCTGTTGTATTCAGCATTTCACTGTGAGGTCTACTACACCTGTTGTATTCAGCATTTCACTGTGAGGTCTACTACACCTGTTGTATTCAGCATTTCACTGTGAGGTCTACTACACCTGTTGTATTTAGCATTTCACTGTGAGGTCTACTACACCTGTTGTATTCAGCATTTCACTGTAAGGTCTACTACACCTGTTGTATTCAGCATTTCACTGTAAGGTCTACTACACCTGTTGTATTCAGCATTTCACTGTGAGGTCTACTACACCTGTTGTATTCAGCATTTCACTGTGAGGTCTACTACACCTGTTGTATTCAGCATTTCACTGTGAGGTCTACTACACTTGTTGTATTCAGCATTTCACTGTAAGGTCTACTACACCTGTTGTATTCAGCATTTCACTGTGAGGTCTACTACACCTGTTGTATTCAGCATTTCACTGTGAGGTCTACTACACCTGTTGTATTCAGCATTTCACTGTGAGGTCTACTACACTTGTTGTATTCAGCATTTCACTGTAAGGTCTACTACACCTGTTGTATTCGGCGCACGTGACAAATACAATTTGATTGTCTGTTGTTCATGTACCTGGCCTGTACGTCCTGAGGGATGATGCTCCATACCAGGTCGTCATCACTGTCATAACGTCGAGGGTTGTCAAAGAAATAGGCCCTGGACGAGAAGACGTGTCCTGGGAGTCCCGTCCCACTCTGGAGAACAACAAAACCAGATATCCGTCAAATTCTTATCATACTAAACCCACTCTGTCCCAGACACAAATCACACCTTGTCACGCCCTGACCAATGAGAGCCCTTGGTTCTCTATGGTGTCGTAGGTCAGGGTGTGGCTAGGGGGTGTTCTAGTTCAAGATTTCTATGATACTAAACCCACTCTGTCCCAGACACAAATCACACCTAGTATTAGACTAAAATCACACTAAATGAATAATTTCCATTGAACAAACAAGAAGCTTTTTAGTCTAACTAGGATTAATCTGTGTCCAGGAAACCAGCCTGTAGGGTCAGTGGATAGTACCAGGGTTAGGGGTCAACCTATTTCAATTCCATGTTTCCCTTATTGAAAAGCATTGAAGAACTTTGGAATGAGAGTTTCAGTGCGCTTCCTGACTGGCATTCAGCTGTACTTGACCCTGTATAGAACAGTAAACCCTCTCCTGCCATCGTGCCCTTGAGCAAAGCAGTTGCAAGGAGATCAAGAAAATTGCTGTCCATCCAGGGGCCTTACACTGCTGCTTATCCTGGTCCTCTGTGTGTGTGTGTGTGTGTGTGTGTGTGTGTGTGTGTGTGTGTGTGTGTGTGTGTGTGTGTGTGTGTGTGTGTGTGTGTGTGTGTGTGTGTGTGTGTGTGTGTGTGTGTGTGTGTGTGTGTGTACGTGTGTGTACGTGTGTGTACGTGTGTGTGTGTGTATTGGGAAAGACAGAACACGTTTTAACCAATGAACAGTACAGTGTATTGGGAAAGGGGAAACCTACTCAGTTGAACCCATACGTGTCTTCCACATTTAACCCAACGGGGATCTGCCTAATCAACGTCCATGTCATCGGCACACATGCGCACACACACTCCTCACCTTGTCCTGGTGAGGCTGTCGGACCCTGAAGAAGTAGACGACCAGAGAGGTTGGCAGCAGCTCCCAGACAAACAGAATCACCCCAAACACAATGTACCCCGCGTCTCCCAGGGTCGACTGCAGGTCTGCCTGAGACACCACACAGACAGCATGTAGTGTTAGAGTCTGAAGTCAGATAAGCTCAGTATAAACACAGTCAACCACAACATCCTATATAAACTAAGGGCTTCCTCTATTCAGTCTGGATCCTATATAAACTAAGGGCTTCCTCTATTCAGACTGGATCCTATATAAACTAAGGGCTTCCTCTATTCAGTCTGGATCCTATATAAACTAAGGGCTTCCTCTATTCAGTCTGGATCCTATATAAACTAAGGGCTTCCTCTATTCAGTCTGGATCCTATATAAACTAAGGGCTTCCTCTATTCAGTCTGGATCCTATATAAACTAAGGGCTTCCTCTATTCAGTCTGGATCCTATATAAACTAAGGGCTTCCTCTATTCAGACTGGATCCTATATAAACTAAGGGCTTCCTCTATTCAGTCTGGATCCTATATAAACTAAGGGCTTCCTCTATTCAGTCTGGATCCTATATAAACTAAGGGCTTCCTCTATTCAGACTGGATCCTATATAAACTAAGGGCTTCCTCTATTCAGTCTGGATCCTATATAAACTAAGGGCTTCCTCTATTCAGACTGGATTTCAAATCAAATCAAATCAAATCCTATATAAACTAAGGGCTTCCTCTATTCAGTCTGGATCCTATATAAACTAAGGGCTTAAACTATAGACATATGCAGCGTTTAACATGAATTACAGATGTTGAAGGATGTGGGGACAGCAGACTGGGACAGGGAGAGATGTTGAAGGATGTGGGGACAGGGAGAGATGTTGAAGGATGTGGGGACAGCAGACTGGGACAGGGAGAGATGTTGAAGCATGTGGGGACAGGGAGAGATGTTGAAGGATGTGGGGACAGCAGACTGGGACAGGGAGAGATGTTGAAGGATGTGGGGACAGCAGACTGGGACAGGGAGAGATGTTGAAGCATGTGGGGACAGGGAGAGATGTTGAAGGATGTGGGGACAGCAGACTGGGACAGGGAGAGATGTTGAAGGATGTGGGGACAGCAGACTGGGACAGGGAGAGATGTTGAAGCATGTGGGGACAGGGAGAGATGTTGAAGGATGTGGGGACAGCAGACTGGGACAGGGAGAGATGTTGAAGGATGTGGGGACAGCAGACTGGGACAGGGAGAGATGTTGAAGGATGTGGGGACAGCAGACTGGGACAGGGAGAGATGTTGAAGGATGTGGGGACAGCAGACTGGGACAGGGAGAGATGTTGAAGGATGTGGGGACAGGGAGAGATGTTGAAGGATGTGGGGACAGCAGACTGGGACAGGGAGAGATGTTGAAGCATGTGGGGACAGGGAGAGATGTTGAAGGATGTGGGGACAGCAGACTGGGACAGGGAGAGATGTTGAAGGATGTGGGGACAGCAGACTGGGACAGGGAGAGATGTTGAAGCATGTGGGGACAGGGAGAGATGTTGAAGGATGTGGGGACAGCAGACTGGGACAGGGAGAGATGTTGAAGCATGTGGGGACAGGGAGAGATGTTGAAGGATGTGGGGACAGCAGACTGGGACAGGGAGAGATGTTGAAGCATGTGGGGACAGGGAGAGATGTTGAAGGATGTGGGGACAGCAGACTGGGACAGGGAGAGATGTTGAAGCATGTGGGGACAGGGAGAGATGTTGAAGGATGTGGGGACAGCAGACTGGGACAGGGAGAGATGTTGAAGGATGTGGGGACAGGAGAGATGTTGAAGGATGTGGGGACAGCAGACTGGGACAGGGAGAGATGTTGAAGCATGTGGGGACAGGGAGAGATGTTGAAGGATGTGGGGACAGCAGACTGGGACAGGGAGAGATGTTGAAGGATGTGGGGACAGGGAGAGATGTTGAAGGATGTGGGGACAGGGAGAGATGTTGAAGGATGTGGGGACAGCAGACTGGGACAGGGAGAGATGTTGAAGCATGTGGGGACAGGGAGAGATGTTGAAGGATGTGGGGACAGGGAGAGATGTTGAAGGATGTGGGGACAGGGAGAGATGTTGAAGGATGTGGGGACAGCAGACTGGGACAGGGAGAGATGTTGAAGCATGTGGGGACAGGGAGAGATGTTGAAGGATGTGGGGACAGCAGACTGGGACAGGGAGAGATGTTGAAGCATGTGGGGACAGGGAGAGATGTTGAAGGATGTGGGGACAGCAGACTGGGACAGGGAGAGATGTTGAAGGATGTGGGGACAGGGAGAGATGTTGAAGGATGTGGGGACAGCAGACTGGGACAGGGAGAGATGTTGAAGCATGTGGGGACAGGAGAGATGTTGAAGGATGTGGGGACAGCAGACTGGGACAGGGAGAGATGTTGAAGGATGTGGGGACAGGGAGAGATGTTGAAGGATGTGGGGACAGCAGACTGGGACAGGGAGAGATGTTGAAGCATGTGGGGACAGGGAGAGATGTTGAAGGATGTGGGGACAGCAGACTGGGACAGGGAGAGATGTTGAAGCATGTGGGGACAGGGAGAGATGTTGAAGGATGTGGGGACAGCAGACTGGGACAGGGAGAGATGTTGAAGGATGTGGGGACAGGGAGAGATGTTGAAGGATGTGGGGACAGGGAGAGATGTTGAAGGATGTGGGGACAGGGAGAGATGTTGAAGCATGTGGGGACAGGAGAGATGTTGAAGGATGTGGGGACAGGAGAGATGTTGAAGGATGTGGGGACAGGGAGAGATGTTGAAGCATGTGGGGACAGGGAGAGATGTTGAAGGATGTGGGGACAGCAGACTGGGACAGGGAGAGATGTTGAAGCATGTGGGGACAGGGAGAGATGTTGAAGGATGTGGGGACAGCAGACTGGGACAGGGAGAGATGTTGAAGCATGTGGGGACAGGGAGAGATGTTGAAGGATGTGGGGACAGCAGACTGGGACAGGGAGAGATGTTGAAGGATGTGGGGACAGCAGACTGGGACAGGGAGAGATGTTGAAGAGATGTGGGGACAGGGAGAGATGTTGAAGGATGTGGGGACAGGGAGAGATGTTGAAGGATGTGGGGACAGGAGAGATGTTGAAGGATGTGGGGACAGGAGAGATGTTGAAGCATGTGGGGACAGGGAGAGATGTTGAAGGATGTGGGGACAGGAGAGATGTTGAAGGATGTGGGGACAGGGAGAGATGTTGAAGCATGTGGGGACAGGGAGAGATGTTGAAGGATGTGGGGACAGCAGACTGGGACAGGAGAGATGTTGAAGCATGTGGGGACAGGGAGAGATGTTGAAGGATGTGGGGACAGCAGACTGGGACAGGGAGAGATGTTGAAGCATGTGGGGACAGGGAGAGATGTTGAAGGATGTGGGGACAGCAGACTGGGACAGGGAGAGATGTTGAAGGATGTGGGGACAGCAGACTGGGACAGGGAGAGATGTTGAAGCATGTGGGGACAGGGAGAGATGTTGAAGGATGTGGGGACAGCAGACTGGGACAGGGAGAGATGTTGAAGCATGTGGGGACAGGGAGAGATGTTGAAGGATGTGGGGACAGCAGACTGGGACAGGGGAGATGTTGAAGCATGTGGGGACAGCAGACTGGGACACTGGGAGGGGGAGATGTTGAAGCATGTGGGGACAGCAGGGACAGGGAGAGATGTTGAAGGTGGGGACAGGGGACATGTTGAAGGACTGGGGACAGCAGACTGGGACAGGGAGAGATGTTGAAAGATGTGGGGACAGGGAGAGATGTTGAAGCATGTGGGGACAGCAGACTGGGACAGGGAGAGATGTTGAAGCATGTGGGGACAGGGAGAGATGTTGAAGGATGTGGGGACAGCAGACTGGGACAGGGGGAGATGTTGAAGCATGTGGGGACAGCAGACTGGGACAGGGAGAGATGTTGAAGCATGTGGGGACAGGGAGAGATGTTGAAGGATGTGGGGACAGCAGACTGGGACAGGGAGAGATGTTGAAGGATGTGGGGACAGGGAGAGATGTTGAAGCATGTGGGGACAGGGAGAGATGTTGAAGGATGTGGGGACAGCAGACTGGGACAGGGAGAGATGTTGAAGCATGTGGGGACAGGAGAGATGTTGAAGGATGTGGGGACAGGGAGAGATGTTGAAGGATGTGGGGACAGCAGACTGGGACAGGGAGAGATGTTGAAGCATGTGGGGACAGGGAGAGATGTTGAAGGATGTGGGGACAGCAGACTGGGACAGGGGAGATGTTGAAGCATGTGGGGACAGGGAGAGATGTTGAAGGATGTGGGGACAGCAGACTGGGACAGGGAGAGATGTTGAAGCATGTGGGGACAGGGAGAGATGTTGAAGGATGTGGGGACAGCAGACTGGGACAGGGAGAGATGTTGAAGGATGTGGGGACAGCAGACTGGGACAGGGAGAGATGTTGAAGGATGTGGGGACAGCAGACTGGGACAGGGAGAGATGTTGAAGGATGTGGGGACAGCAGACTGGGACAGGGAGAGATGTTGAAGGATGTGGGGACAGCAGACTGGGACAGGGAGAGATGTTGAAGCATGTGGGGACAGGGAGAGATGTTGAAGGATGTGGGGACAGCAGACTGGGACAGGGGGAGATGTTGAAGCATGTGGGGACAGGGAGAGATGTTGAAGGATGTGGGGACAGCAGACTGGGACAGGGAGAGATGTTGAAGCATGTGGGGACAGGGAGAGATGTAATCTGTCCGTAAACACTCCAGCCAGCTGCTCTGCACCTGTTCTGAGGACGAGACTGGGCCGGCAGCGAGGGTTAACACGCTTAAATGACTTAGTCACCTCTTATCCAGAGCCACTTACATGAGCAACTAGGGTTAAGTGCCTTGCTCAAGGGCACATCAACAGATTTTTCATGTGTTCTGCTCGTGGATTCAAACCAACGTCCTTTCAGTTATTAACCACTAGACCCCCTTCAACCTTGATTAGAGGAATTATGTGTGTCGTGACAAAAATGTGCATCTTTTTGGTCCCCAGGACCAGGAAAGACACTGTGGTACAGTATTACCTGGTCAGATACATTGTACCAGTCGTAGTCGAAGGAGTTGATGCTCTTCACGTTGGTGAGGGCCAGAACCAGCAGGTTGTAACAGGCTCTGGATGTGTACAGCAGGGTGACTGTGGCTCCTATAGCTGTCACCTGGCACAATGAGGTTCCCTGGGAAATAAAACACACTGTCTCAGATAGCAATAGTTTTAGCTTTGTGTGAATCATAGAACCTGGTCCCATATCTGTTTGTGCTGTCCTGACATCTCCTATGTCTTTATAGAGCATGTCAGGTCGTCTGGTCCCAGATCTGTTTGTGCTGTCCTGCCATCTCCTATGTCTTTATAGAGCATATCAGGTCGTCTTGTCCCAGATCTGTTTGTCCTGACATCTCCTATGGTCCTCAACGAGTAGGCCAGACAGTACCAATGAATCTGGGACCAGGTTAGAGAAGCTGGTACACGTCAACTACCCAACTGTGCCATTTGATTCTCGATGCTCACACAGCCGTGTCTACAGCAGCACACTCAGCAGGGCGCGGGCAGGCACTCGTCATGTGTAAGCAAGTGCACTCACTCAATTCAATTCAAGGGGCTTTATTGGCATGGGAAACATATGTTAACATTGTCAAAGCAAGTGAGGTAGATAATATACAACAGTGAAATAGACAACAAAAATGAACAGTAGACATTACACTCACAGAAGTTCCAAAATAATAAAGACAGAACAAATGTCATAACGATGTACAAATGCTTAAAGTACAAAGATACTCTAATACACGCTAAACAAGTATTATGATTACCAGATACTCTAATACACGCTAAACAAGTATTATGATTACCAGATACTCAAATACACGCTAAACAAGTAGTATGATTACCAGATACTCTAATACACGCTAAACAAGTAGTATGATTACCAGATACTCAAATACACGCTAAACAAGTAGTATGATTACCAGATACTCAAATCCACATGTATTTAAACCAAGGATTGGTGTGTGTGTACATCTCTTACCTTGGACTCCAGGTAGATATTAGCCAGGGACATCTTGGCGATCTTGTAGAGGCAGAGGGAGAGGGAGATGGCACACAGGACAAACAGTGTATCGTTGATGGCTACTCTGATCAGTACAATGGTCTGGGTCTCCGTGGTGCTCATCCTCACTAGCAGGGCACAGGTCAGGTTTACTACCAGGAAGACCATACTGATGGACAGGAAGAGGAGGTACAGGGGTAACCTGGGGGACAGGAAGTAACATTGTTAGAGGTCAAAAGTGAAGGAAGGGTGTAGAGGTCACAATTAATCAATCAAATTGATTGATTGGTAATGTTGTCACCAAACGCTTTACAGTAACCCAGCCTGAACTCCAAAGAGGAAGCAGAGCAGAAGACAGAGGACAGAGGGACTATAGAGTATAGAACAGTAAGGTTCAGAAGACAGAGGACAGAGGGACTATAGAGTATAGAACAGTAAGGTTCAGAAGACATAAGGACTATAGAGTATAGAACAGTAAGGTTCAGAAGACAGAGGGACTATAGAGTATAGAACAGTAAGGTTCAGAGGACAGAGGGATTATAGAGTATAGAACAGTAAGGTTCAGAAGACAGAGGACAGAGGGACTATAGAGTATAGAACAGTAAGGTTCAGAAGACAGAGGGACTATAGAGTATAGAACAGTAAGGTTCAGAAGACAGAGGGACTATAGAGTATAGAACAGTAAGGTTCAGAAGACAGAGGGACTATAGAGTATAGAAAAGTAAGGTTCAGAAGACAGAGGGACTATAGAGTATAGAACAGTAAGGTTCAGAAGACAGAGGGACTATAGAGTATAGAACAGTAAGGTTCAGAAGACAGAGGACAGATGGACTATAGAGTATAGAACAGTAAGGTTCAGAAGACAGAGGGACTATAGAGTATAGAACAGTAAGGTTCAGAAGACAGAGGACAGAGGGACTATAGAGTATAGAACAGTAAGGTTCAGAAGACAGAGGACAGAGGGACTATAGAGTATAGAACAGTAAGGTTCAGAAGACAGAGGACAGAGGGACTATAGAGTATAGAACAGTAAGGTTCAGAAGACAGAGGACAGAGGGACTATAGAGTATAGAAGAGTAAGGTTCAGAAGACAGAGGACAGAGGGACTATAGAGTATAGAACAGTAAGGTTCAGAAGACAGAGGACAGAGGGACTATAGAGTATAGAACAGTAAGGTTCAGAAGACAGAGGGATTATAGAGTATAGAACAGTAAGGTTCAGAAGACAGAGGACAGAGGGACTATAGAGTATAGAACAGTAAGGTTCAGAAGACAGAGGGACTATAGAGTATATAACAGTAAGGTTCAGAAGACAGAGGGACTATAGAGTATAGAACAGTAAGGTTCAGAAGACAGAGGACAGAGGGACTATAGAGTATAGAACAGTAAGGTTCAGAAGACAGAGGGATTATAGAGTATAGAACAGTAAGGTTCAGAAGACAGAGGGACTATAGAACAGTAATAGAGGGACAGTATAGAACAGTAAGGTTCAGAAGACAGAGGACAGAGGGACTATAGAGTATAGAACAGTAAGGTTCAGAAGACAGAGGGATTATAGAGTATAGAACAGTAAGGTTCAGAAGACAGAGGGACTATAGAGTATAGAACAGTAAGGTTCAAAAGACAGAGGGACTATAGAGTATAGAACAGTAAGGTTCAGAGGACAGAGGGACTATAGAGTATAGAACAGTAAGGTTCAGAAGACAGAGGGACTATAGAGTATAGAACAGTAAGGTTCAGAAGACAGAGGACGGAGGGACTATAGAGTATAGAACAGTAAGGTTCAGAAGACAGAGGACAGAGGGACTATAGAGTATAGAACAGTAAGGTTCAGAAGACAGAGGACAGAGGGACTATAGAGTATAGAACAGTAAGGTTCAGAAGACAGAGGACTATAGAGTATATAACAGTAAGGTTCAGAAGACAGAGGGACTATAGAGTATAGAACAGTAAGGTTCAGAAGACAGAGGACAGAGGGACTATAGAGTATAGAACAGTAAGGTTCAGAAGACAGAGGGACTATAGAGTATAGAACAGTAAGGTTCAGAAGACAGAGGGACTATAGAGTATAGAACAGTAAGGTTCAGAAGACAGAGGACAGAGGGACTATAGAGTATAGAACAGTAAGGTTCAGAAGACAGAGGGACTATAGAGTATAGAACAGTAAGGTTCAAAGACAGAGGGACTATAGAGTATAGAACAGTAAGGTTCAGAAGACAGAGGGACTATAGAGTATAGAACAGTAAGGTTCAGAAGACAGAGGGACTATAGAGTATAGAACAGTAAGGTTCAGAAGACAGAGAGGGACTATAGAGTATAGAACAGTAAGGTTCAGAAGACAGAGGACAGAGGGACTATAGAGTATAGAACAGTAAGGTTCAGAAGACAGAGGGACTATAGAGTATAGAACAGTAAGGTTCAGAAGACAGAGGGACTATAGAGTATAGAACAGTAAGGTTCAGAAGACAGAGGACAGAGGGACTATAGAGTATAGAACAGTAAGGTTCAGAAGACAGAGGGATTATAGAGTATAGAACAGTAAGGTTCAGAAGACAGAGGGACTATAGAGTATAGAACAGTAAGGTTCAGAAGACAGAGGACAGAGGGACTATAGAGTATAGAACAGTAAGGTTCAGAAGACAGAGGGACAGTATAGAACAGGTTCAAAGACAGAGGGACTATAGAGTATAGAACAGTAAGGTTCAGAAGACAGAGGGACTATAGAGTATAGAACAGTAAGGTTCAGAAGACAGAGGGACTATAGAGTATAGAACAGTAAGGTTCAAAAGACAGAGGGACTATAGAGTATAGAACAGTAAGGTTCAGAAGACAGAGGGACTATAGAGTATAGAACAGTAAGGTTCAGAAGACAGAGGACTATAGAGTATAGAACAGTAAGGTTCAGAAGACAAGGACAGAGGGACTATAGAGTATAGAACAGTAAGGTTCAGAGGACAGAGGGACTATAGAGTATAGAACAGTAAGGTTCAGAAAAGACAGAGGGACTATAGAGTATAGAACAGTAGGTTCAGAAGACAGAGTATATAACAGTAAGGTTCAGAAGACAGAGGGACTATAGAGTATAGAACAGTAAGGTTCAGAAGACAGAGGACAGAGGGACTATAGAGTATAGAACAGTAAGGTTCAGAAGACAGAGGGATTATAGAGTATAGAACAGTAAGGTTCAGAAGACAGAGGGACTATAGAGTATAGAACAGTAAGGTTCAGAAGACAGAGGACAGAGGGACTATAGAGTATAGAACAGTAAGGTTCAGAAGACAGAGGGACTATAGAGTATAGAACAGTAAGGTTCAAAAGACAGAGGGACTATAGAGTATAGAACAGTAAGGTTCAGAAGACAGAGGGACTATAGAGTATAGAACAGTAAGGTTCAGAAGACAGAGGGACTATAGAGTATAGAACAGTAAGGTTCAGAAGACAGAGGACAGAGGGACTATAGAGTATAGAACAGTAAGGTTCAGAAGACAGAGGACAGAGGGACTATAGAGTATAGAACAGTAAGGTTCAGAAGACAGAGGGACTATAAGACAGAGAAGACAGAGGGACTATAGAGTATAGAACAGTAAGGTTCAGAAGACAGAGGACAGAGGGACTATAGAGTATAGAACAGTAAGGTTCAGAAGACAGAGGGATTATAGAGTATAGAACAGTAAGGTTCAGAAGACAGAGGGACTATAGAGTATAGAACAGTAAGGTTCAGAAGACAGAGGAGAGGGACTATAGAGTATAGAACAGTAAGGTTCAGAAGACAGAGGGACTATAGAGTATAGAACAGTAAGGTTCAAAAGACAGAGGGACTATAGAGTATAGAACAGTAAGGTTCAGAAGACAGAGGGACTATAGAGTATAGAACAGTAAGGTTCAGAAGACAGAGGGACTATAGAGTATAGAACAGTAAGGTTCAGAAGACAGAGGACAGAGGAGGGACTATAGAGTATAGAACAGTAAGGTTCAGAAGACAGAGGACAGAGGGACTATAGAGTATAGAACAGTAAGGTTCAGAAGACAGAGGGATTATAGAGTATAGAACAGTAAGGTTCAGAAGACAGAGGACAGAGGGACTATAGAGTATAGAACAGTAAGGTTCAGAAGACAGAGGGATTATAGAGTATAGAACAGTAAGGTTCAGAGGACAGAGGGACTATATAGTATAGAACAGTAAGGTTCAGAAGACAGAGGGACTATAGAGTATAGAACAGTAAGGTTCAGAAGACAGAGGACTATAGAGTATAGGTTCAGAAGACAGAGGGACTATAGAGTATAGAACTAAGGTTTAGAAGACAGAGGACAGAGGGACTATAGAGTATCAGTAAGGTTGAAGACAGAGGGATTATAGAGTATAGAACAGTAAGGTTCAGAAGACAGAGGACAGAGGGACTATAGGTATAAAAAACAAGGTTCAGAAGACAGAGACAGGGACTTAGAGTATAGAACAGTAAGGTTCAGAAGACAGGGACCAAAGTATTCCTTTCAGAAACTCTGGACTATAGAGTATAGAACAAAGGTTCAGAAGACAACTATAGAATAGAATGGCCTTAAGCTACAGAGGGACTATAGAGTATAGAACAGTAAGGTTCAGAAGACAGAGGACTATAGAGTATACAGCAGTAATTAAAACAGTTATTAAATCGTACCTGTATTTCAGAAGCTCCATGTTTCGATTTTGCCTTAAACACAACCTGTAGAAAGACAAATGCCACTAACATCTGCTAGAGCCATGTTCATCTGCTAGGGAGCAAGGCTTTCTAACATCTGCTAGAGCCACTAACATCTGAAACCTCTGGGTTCAGAGCTGAGTTCAGTAACATCTTAAGCTACAGAGCCAGTTACATCTGCATCACAGAGCCACTAACATCTGCTAGAGCCACTAACATCTGCTAGAGCCACTAACATCTGCTAGAGCCACTAACATCTGCTAGAGCCACTAACATCTGCTAGAGCCACTAACATCTGCTAGAGCCACTGACATCTGCTAGAGCCACTGACATCTGCTAGAGCCACTGAATGATACAAGTAATGCTTCTGTTGTAGGAGTGAGACATGTTCCTAGTCTTCAAACTAACTCCCTTTCTCTCCCACCAAACATCTCATCCCAACTCTCTTTCTCTCCCACCAAACGTCTCCAGTCTGAGCAGGTCCTTTAGCCACAATAGGACTCCAGTCTGAGCAGCACAATGATGAGTCGTAAAGTGTTCTGTAGTCTAATTCAGTTTATGGAGCGTTTCACAAGCCAAGCTTTGAACAAATCCTAAACTAGACAAAACTATGTTGCATCTCTTTGCTCCGGCGTCTGTGTCTGACTGCTGTGCCAAATGGTGGCCTTCACCCCCTGACCTCTGACACCTTACCTCTCAGAGAGACACGCACTAACCGTACTATTTGTGATGTAAAATTAGTATGTACTATGTCGTATGCTTATTAGTCATAGTAAGATATAATTAGTATGCTAAAGGTTCCCGGATGTTGTTCTACATCTGTCAAAATACGAAATATACAAGCATTGGACACATTTCCTTGCTTTTATGGCCCATAATGCAATTCTTCAGAAAATGGGTGTGGCTTCACAACATTTTCAGATTTGAAGAAAATAGCGGAAAATATGCAACGAGAGCTAATTATGACAAATGTTAACAAAATGTTGAGTAATGTAATACTGTAATGACTTTTCAAATAAGTTACACATTATGTTGTTGGCTGACAGTTTGTTAGCTACTGCTGTCCTTATGAACCGCAAAGCATATCATTACAGCAGTAATCAGTATGTATATTACTGGTATGTTAGCTAGATCCCTAACGCTAGTTGTCTACTAATACATCGAACTTGCCAGTATATTAACTATAGGATATCTAACTAACTACCCAACGTTTATTGACATGATTATTTACGTCATTCTTAGCTAAGTGGTATAGTTGTTGTGCGTTCTCAATGGACATTCGGGTGCGTTTGTAAATTCTACTCTGATTTCAGAGCACTCTTGTCTGAGTGCCAGAGCGCAGAATAACTGATGAATTCATGAACGCTCAACACGGTGTCAGTAAAGGTCTGCAAAAATATTAATTCAATTCTTGCCAGCATTACAGTTACAGTCACCAATGCTCTGGATAACATGAAAACAGCCTAGCCAGCTCTGCTAGGGCGAGTAAAATGGTCAGAGTGAAGTGTTCTCTCATTTATGTCTGGAAATAGTTAGCAGGTTAGCCAGTTAGCAGGTTAAACTGGGTAGCCAGTTTGCTTGACTGCCATTGTGAGGTCAGAATGCTCAGATCAACCCTACTCCTCGGCCAGAGCGTCCAGTGTGGCTCTGAACACTCTGAATTTACCTAAGGGCAATCTGACAACGCCTTTGAATTTACAAACGCCCAGAGCGCATTCTGGCAATCCAGAGTGAATTTACAAACATACCCATGGTCGTAACATGTCTAGCTAGTCATTTGTTATGCTATCAAGCTAGCAAGAGGTTGCATAGCAACAGCATCAACTTCAGGTAGACAGGTGAAGCTAGTACGCTCAGCTGAAAGAATACCGTTCATTTACAGTATACTAAAATGAACTAATAGTCAGGGGAGGATTTTAGATCTTGGTGAGGCAAACAGTTTATTTTTATTTCTATGCAAAGCCACTACACAACACTACACAACACTACACAACACTACACAACACAACACTACACAACACAACACTACACAACACAACACAACACTAAACAACACAACACTACACAACACAACACAACACAACACTACACAACACAACACTACACCACACAACACTACACAACACTACACAAACAACACAACACAACACTACACAACACAACACAACACTACACAACACAACACTACACAACACTAAACAACAACAACACTACACAACACAACACACCACTACACAACACTACACAACACAACACTACACAACACAACACTACACAACACAACACTACACAACACAACACTACACAACACTAAACACTACACAACACTACACAACACAACACTACACAACACTAAACAACACTACAAAACACTACACTACACAACACTACACAACACAACACAACACTAAACAAAACAAACAAAACTACACAACACTACACAACACAACACTAAACAACACAACACTACACAACACTACACAAAAACACAACACTAACTACACAACACTACACAACACTACACAACACTAAACAAAACTAAACACTAAACTAAACAACCAAAACACTACACTAAACACAACACTACACAACACTAACACTACAACACAACACTAAACAACACTACACAACTAAACAACACAACACTACACAACACAACACAACACAACACAACACAACACTACACAACACTAAACAACACAACACTACACAACACAACACAACACTACAAAACACAACACTACACAACACAACACTACACAACACAACACTACACAACACTACACAACACTAAACAACAAAACTACACAACACTAACAACACAACACTAAACAACACAACACTACACAACAACAACACTACACAACACTAAACAACACAACACTAAACAACACTAAACTACAACACTACACAACACAACACTACACAACACAACACTACACAACACTACACAACACTAAACAACACTAAACAAAACTAAACACAACACTACACAACACAACACTAAACAACACTAAACAACACAACACAACACTAAACAACACAACACAAACAACACAACACTACACAACACTACACTACACAACACTAACAACACAACACAACACACACAACACAACACTAAACAACACAACACTAAACAACACTAAACAACACTAAACAACACAACACTACACAATACAACACTACACAACACTAAACAACACAACACTACACAACACTAAACAACACAACACTACACAACACTACACTACACAACACTACACAACACAACACAACACTACACAACACAACACTAAACAACACAACACTAAACAACACTAAACAAAACTAAACAACACAACACTACACAACACAACACTACACAACACTAAACAACACAACACAACACTAAACAACACAACACTACACAACACTACACAACACAACACTAAACAACACAACACAACACTACACAACACTACAAAACACAACACTAAACTACACAACACTACACAACACTACACAACACTACACAACACTAAACAAAACTAAACAACACAACACTACACAACACTACACAACACTAAACAACACAACACTACACAACACTACACAACACAACACTAAACAACACAACACAACACTACACAACACTACACAACACAACACTAAACAACACAATACAACACTAAACAACACAACACTAAACAACACTAAACTAAACAACACAACACTACACAACACAACACTACACAACACAACACTACACAACACTAAACAACACAACACTACACAACACTACACAACACTAAACAACACAACACTACACAACACAACACTACACAACACAACACAACACTACACAACACAACACTACACAACACTAAACAACACTAAACAACACAACACTACACAACACAACACTACACAACACTACACAACACAACACTACACAACACAACACTAAACAACACAACACTAAACAAAACTAAACAACACAACACTACACAACACAACACTACACAACACTACACAACACTAAACTACACAACACAACACAACACTAAACAACACAACACAACACTACACAACACTACACAACACAACACTAAACAACACAACACAACACTAAACAACACAACACTAAACAACACTAAACAAAACTAAACAACACAACACAACACTAACACAACACTACACAACACTAAACACTACACAACACTAAACAACACAACACTAAACAACACAACACAACACTACACAACACTACACAACACAACACTACACAACACAACACTACACAACACAACACTAAACAACACTACACAACACTAAACAACACTAAACAACACAACACTACACAACACTAAACAACACAAGACTACACAACACTACACTACACAACACTACACTACACAACACTACACAACACAACACAACACTACACAACACAACACTACACAACACAACACTACACAACACTAAACAACACAACACAACACTACACAACACAACACAACACTACACAACACTACACAACACAACACTAAACAACACAACACTAAACAACACAACACTACACAACACAACACTAAACAACACTAAACAACACAACACTACACAACACAACACTACACAACACTACACAACACTAAACAAAACTAAACAACACAACACTACACAACACAACACTACACAACACAACACTACACAACACAAAACAACACAACACTACACAACACTACACAACACAACACTAAACACAACACAACACTACACAACACTACACAACACAACACTAAACAACACAACACAACACTAAACAACACAACACTAAACAACACTAAACAAAACTAAACAACACAACACTACACAACACAACACTACACAACACAACACTACACAACACTACACAACACAACACTACACAACACAACACTAAACAACACTACACAACACAACACTACACAACACAACACAACACTACACAACACAACACAACACAACACTACAACAAACACACACTACACAACACAACACTACACAACTAAACAACACAACACTACACAACACAACACTACATAATACACTACACAAACAACACTCAAACAACACAACACTACACAACACAACACAACACACTAAAATACACAACACTACACCACACAACACACACACAACACTACACAACACTACACAACACAACACAACACAACACTAAACAAACAACACTACAACACTACACTACACAACACTACACCTTCAACAACACAACACTACACAACACAATACCCAACACAACAACACAACACTATACACAACACAACACAACACACAACACAACACTACAAACACAACACTACACTAACCAAACAACACAACACTACCAACACTAAACAACAATACACTACACAACACTACAAACACTACCCACAACACTACACAACACAACACTACAAACACTACACACACTACAACACACACAATACACTACCCTACACAAACACAACACACAAACAAACACAACACTACACAACACTAAACAACAAACAACACTACACAAATAACACTACACAACACACAACACTACACACACAACACAACACTACAACACAAATACAACACAACTACACAACACAACACAACAACACAATACTAAACAACACTTAAACAAACACTAAACAACACAACACTACACAAAACAACACAACACTAAACAACACAACAATACACAACACTACACAACAATACACTACCTTTCAACACTACACAACACAACACTACACTTGCCAATACAACACAACACTACACAACACATTAACACTATAATACAAACAAATACCCAACACTACAAACACTACACAAACAAAACACCCTACACAACACAACACTACAATACAAACACAACACACAACACTAAACAACACAACCCTACACAACACTACACATACATAAATACAAACACAACACAATACACTACACAACACTACACTACAACAATACAACACTACACAACACAACACAACCTACACAACAACACTACAACACAACACAAAATACACAACAAACACTACACAATACTACACACTACAACACAACACAACACTACAACAACACAACACAACACAATACACTACACAACACAACACTAACACAACACAACACAACACTACAATAACACAATACCCTACACAACACTACAAACACTAAACAACACTAAACTAAACAACACAACAATACACAACACTACAATACAACACAACACTACACAAACACAACACTACACAACTAATAAAACACTACAACACTAACTACAATACACTACACAACACAACACAAATACACACACACTACACAATACACTAAACATCATAATACACTACCCTACACAACACTACAAACACAACAACACAACACTACACTACACTACACACACAACACTACACAACACACAACACAACACTACACAACACAACTAAATACAAACAACAACACTACACAACACTAAACACAACACTACACAACACTAACACAACACTAAACAACACAACACTACACACTACACAACACAACACTACAAACACTAAACAACACTACACAACACTACAACACAACACAACACAACACAACACTACAAAACACAACACTACAAACAACACTATACAACACAACAAACAATACACAACACAACACTAAACAACACTTACACAACACTACAACACTAAACACAAACTAAACAACACAACACTACACAACACAACACTACACAACACTGCAACACAACACAACACTACACAACACACACTAAACAACACTACACTACAAACACTACACTACAACACTACACTAACTACACAACACTAAACAACACAACACTAAACACACAACACTAAACAACACTACAATACAACACTACAAAACAACACAACAACACTAATACAACACAACACTACACAACACAACACACTAATACAGAATACACAACACTACGCTACAATACACAACCCACACAACACAACAACACAACACCTCAAACAACAAACAATACACTAAAAACAACACTACACAACAATACAACAAACACTAAACAACATAACACTACACTAAACACAACACTAACATTTTTTACTACAAACAACATACAAACACTACCCTACACTACAACACAACATACAATATTTTACAACACTACAATACACAACACTACACACAACACTACACAACACAACACTACACAACACTAAATACACTACCCTACACAACACTACACAACACCTACTATAATACACTAAACAAAACTAAACAATACCACCCTACACTACAATACACTACTACCCTACAATACACTAAACAACACAACACTACAATACAACACTACAATATACTACACAACACTACAACAACACAACACACACACCCTACACAACACTACAATACACTAACACAACACTACAACAAACTACACTACACTACACTACATAATACACAACACAACACTAAACAACACATAAACTAAACAACACAACACTACACATACACACCCTACATACAATACACTACACAACACTACCCTACGCTTACAATACACTAAACAACACTACAATACACTACTCCTACACTACAATACACTACCCAACACAATACACTACACATACAACACTACAATACACTACAATACACTACAATACACTATAAACACTACACAACACTACAATACACTACACTAAATAACAACAACAATACCCTACAATACACAACCCTACGCACAACCCTAACACAAACACTACACAACACACACTACAATACAATACACTACCCTACACTACACTACACAACACTAATACACATAATAACACTACAAACAAACACTACACTACAATACACAACACTACACAATACAACATAATACAATACACTACACAACACTAAATACACAACCCCTACACTACACTTCAATACACTACAATACACTACACAACACACAATACACTACCACAACACTACAAAACTGCCCTACAATACACAACACAACACTACAAACAAACACAACACTACAAACAATACACTAAACAAACTAAACAACAATACACACAACACTAAACAACACTACACAATACAAACACTACACAACACAAACAACACAACACTACCTCTACACAACACAACACTACATAAAACTACACTACACTACACTACAATACACTACCCTACACTACAATACACAAACTACACAACAATACACTAACACAACACTACATAATACACACAATATCTACAATACACAAACACAATACAACAACACAACACTACACTAACACTAAACTACACTACAATACACTACAATACACAACTCCTACGACACACTGCAATACACAACCCTACACTACACAACATTATAATGCACTACAACACAACACTACACAACAACAATAACACAACACTACACAACAACACAATACACTACACAACACTAAACACAACACAACACTACACAACACAACACAACACTACAACACTACACAACAACACTAAACAACACAACACTAAACAACACAACACTACACAACACAACACTAAACAACACCAAACAATACAACACTGCTCCTACACTACAATACACAACCCTACACAACACTACACAACACATAAACAAAACTAAACATCACACAAATAATACACAAATACACAACACTACACAACACAACACTCATACACAACACTAAACAACACAACACTACACAACACTACACAACACAACACTCAAACACAACACAACACTAGCACAAATACACACACAACACAACACTAAACAACACAAACACAACACTAAACAACACAACACTAAAATACACTACACAACAAAACTACACAAACAACACTACACAACACAACACTACACACAACCCAACACTACAATACACTACCCTACACTACAATACACTATAATGCACTGAACATTACACACTAAACAATACTACACACACTCATAATACAACCTACACAACACAACCCAACGCCATAATACACTAACACAACACTACACTACCTACACAACATTAACTACAACACTATAATACACAACCCAACACTACACAATACACAACACTACACAAAACAACACTAAACAACACAAAACACTACACAACAATACACAACACTACACAACACAACATACAATACACAACACAAATACACACACAACAACACAACACTACATAATAGACAACACAACATAAAAGAGAGACAAGACAACACTACAATACAGAGAGACAAGACAACACTACATAAAGAGAGACCTAAGACAACACTACATAAAGAAGACCTAAGACAATAACACAACACTACAATACACAAGACAAGAATACACTACATAAACTTAGACAACACTACATAAAGACTACACAACACTACATACAATACACTACACAACACTACATAAACACTAGACAACACATACACTACATAAAGAGGACAACAATACACTACATGAGACAACACTACACTGACTCCTACATACAATACACTACCCTACAATACAAGAGACAAGACAACACTACATAAAGAGACAAGACAACACTACACTAAACACAACCCTACACTACAATACAGACAACCTACCTTGCTAATACAACAACAGACACTAAGACATACAACACTACAATACACTACCCTACACTACTTCATAACAACACTACACAACACTACATAAATACACTACACATACACTACCCTACACAACACTACATACACAACACTACTCATACAGGAGGACCCTGCATAAAGGGGGGACAGGACTCCTAATAAGGAGGACTATACTTCATAATATAAGAGGACTATTGCTAATACAATACACTACAATACCCATAATACACAACATAACAGTACAATACACTCATAATACACTACCCTACGCTACAATACACTAACACACAACATAAAATACTACAATACCCACTACATAAAGGACACAATACACTACCCTACACAACACAACACTACACAACACAACACTACAATACACTATAAACTACAATACACTACCCTACACAACACTACAATACACTACCTGACACTACACACACAACCCTACGCTTACAATACACACAATACACTACCCTACACACAATACTACCCTACACAACACTACACTACTCCTAATACAATACATACCCTACAATACACAACCCTACACTACACCAATCATAATACATAACACTACAATACACAACACTACACAACACTATGCACATACTACTTCCTACACTACATTACACAACCTTACACTCATAATACCTACACTCATACACATACTACTACCTACACATACACAACACTACAATACACTCACAACACTACAATACACTACATAACCCTACACTACACTACTCCTACCCTATAATATGACTCATAATACACACTCACACTATAATACTACTCCTACACTACACTACCCTACACTACCACACTATAACTACAATACCTTACACAACAATACACTATAATGCACTTCAATACACTACCCTACACAACACTACCCTACCCTACAATACACAACCCTACGCAATACACTACAATAACACTACACATACACTACACTACCCTAACACTACACTACCCTACACAATACAATACACATACACTACACTACAATACACTACCCTACACTACAATACACTACAATACACAACCCTACACTACAATACACTTCATATTACACTACACTATCCTACATTTACTTACATACCATAATACATTTCATTTTATACTATAATACTTTTATAATATATAATACACAACACTATATTATACTATAATAACACTACAATACACTACACTTGTTGTCCCTACACTCATAATACACAACCCTACGCTACAATACATAATACCTATGAATACACTACACTATCCTACAGTACAATACACTACATAATACTACACACTACAATACCCTACACTACAATACACTATAATGCACTACAATACACAACACTACACAACACTACTACACTACTCATAATACTTATAATACACAACTCACTACAATACCCTACACTACAATACACTACCTTGCTACAACACTACAATACACTACACAACACTACAATACACTACCCAACACTACACTACCCACATACAACCCTACCCTACACAACACTCAATACACTACAATACACTACAATACACTGCTACTTCTACATTCATAAATACATAATACACTACTCCTACACTACAATACACAACTACTACAATACACTACCCTACACTACACTAACCCTACTAATACACTACCCTACAATACACTACCCTATCCTACACTTCACCACAATACACTACCCTTCATAATATATTACCTCATAATATTACACAACCCTAATAGACAATACACGACACAACACTACACTACACTACATAACACTATAGTTCTACACAACATTTACACAACATTTCATAATAAACTTTACTACTACAATACACTATCTACATAACACTACACTACAATACCAACCACACAACCCTACAATACATATACAACACTACAATACACATACTCATAATACACTACTCCTACCAATACACAACAATACACTACACAACACTACACAACACAACACAACACAACACTACACAACACAACACAACACAACACTAAACAACACAACACTACACAACACTACACAACACTACACAACACTACAACACTACACTACACAACACAACACTACACTACACAACACTAAACAACACTAAACAAACACTACACTACACAACACTACACAACACTACACAACACTACACAACACTAAACAACACAACACTACAACACAACACTACACAACACTACACAACACAACAGTAAACAACACAACACTACACAACACTAAACAGCTACAGCTACACAACACTACACATAAAACTAACCACAGCACTAAACAACACAACACTACACAGCACTACACTACACTACACTACACTACACAACACTACACTACACAACACTAAAACAACACAACACTACACAACACAACACAACACAACACTACACAAGCACTAAAGCAACACAACACTACACAACACAACACTAAACAACAGCTAAACAACACTACACAACACAACACTACATAACACAACTGCTTACAACACTACACAACACAACACTACACAACACTAAACAACACTAAACAACACAACACTACACTACACAACACAACACTACACTACACAACACTACACAACACTAAACAACACAACACTACACAACACTACACAACACTACACTAAACAACACAACACTACACAACACAACACTAAACAACACAACACTACAACACAACACAACACTACACAACACTACACAACACTAAACAACACTAAACACTACACAACACTACACAACACTAAACAACACTAAACAACACAACACTACAACACTACACAACACTACACTACACTACACTAAACAACACAACACAACACTACACAACACAACACTACACAACACTACACAACACAACACTACACAACTACAGCACAACACAACACTACACAACACTAAAGCAACACTAAACACAACACTACACAACACTAAACAACACTAAACAACACAACACTACACAACACAACACAACACTACACTAAACAACACTACACAACACTAAACAACACAACACTACACAACACTAAACAACACTACACAACACTAAACAACACAACTGTACCTAAACAACACTACACAGCACTACACAGCACAACACTACACAACACAACACTACTAACACCTTTACACAACACTACACTACACAACACAACACTACACAACACTAAACAACACTACACAACACTACAGCAACACAACACTGGCAACACAGCACTACACAACACTAAAGCAGCACAACACTACAACACAACACTAAACAACACAACACTACACAACACAACACTACAGAACACAACACTAAACAACACAACACTAAACAACACAACACTAAACAACAGAACACTACACAACACTACACAACACAACACTAAACAACACAACACTAAACAACACAACACTAAACAACACAACACTACACAACACAACACTAAACAACACTTTACTTCATAATATACTATACTCATTTACAATACATTTACAATACACTCATAATACAATACCTTACACTCATTATACACATTACTATTAATACACTACACAACACTACAATACACAACTTCCTACAATACACTTCATAATACATTACACAACCCATAATACACAACCCTACCCTACAATACACTACAATACACCTTTGACACTACACAACACTACAATACACTACAATTACACTACCCTACACTACCCTACACTACCCTACACAACACTATACTGCTAATACACGTAATATCTCACTTTACACTACCCTACACAACACTACACAACACTAAGTAACACAACACTACACAACACTAAACAACACAACACTACACAACACAACACTACACAACACTACACAACACAATACTAAACAACACAACACTACACAACACTAAACAACTGTACCTACACAACACTAAACAACACAACACAACACTACACAACACAACACTAAACAACACTACACAACACAATACTAAACAACACAACACTACACAACACTAAAACAACACAACACTACACAACACAACACTAAACAGCACAACACTAAACAACACAACACTACTCAACACAACACTAAACAACACTACACAACACAACACTACACAACACAGCACTAAACAACACAACACTACACAGCACAACACAACACTACACAACACAACACTACACAACTTCAACAACACAACACTACACAACACAACACTACACAACACAACACTACACAACACAACACTACACAACACTACACAACTGTTCAACCCTCTAAACAACACAACACTACACAACACTAAACAACAACAACAAACACAACACTACACAAACACACCACAACACTACACTAAAAACAACACTATCACAATCACTAACAGAGACAACACACAACACTACACAAAACACTACACAACATACACACTATACACTAAACAACACACACCAACACTACACAACCCAACATAAAACGAACACGAACACTACAGCCAGACACAACACAACCCTTACATCAACACAAACACAACAGTTAAACTAATGATAAACAACAAAACACTACACACAAACCACTGAACCAACACTAATTATCAACACAATAAATACACCAACACTAAAACAACACCACACGTACACCAACACTAAACAACACAAACAACACAACACTACAGCAACCAACACTACAAAAACAACACCCAACATCAAACACAATATACTAAAACAATACACGACACTAAACATCAACAACCAAACAAACCACTACACTAAACAACACTACACAACACTAAACAACACAAACAACTAAACTAACACAACACTAAAACAACACTAAACAACAATACACAGAACACTAAACACAACACAAAACTAAAACAAACACTACACAACAATACACAACACAAACACTAAGACAGCACTACCACACCACGTACACAAGACAGACACTTACACAAACACAACACTACACAACACTACACAAACTACAACACTACACAACCATACACAACTATCAATCCACAATACTAAAACAACACAATCAATACACATACACAAACAACACTACACTAAAACAACACTACACAACACTAAACAAAACAGCAACACTAGAGAAACACAAAAACCAGATACACAACACTAAACACAAGCCACTACACAAACACTAACACAACACACAAGACATATAAACAACACTTACACAACACTACACACAGACACAACACTAAAAACAGCATAACACAACACTACACCACACAACCACTATCCACAACACACAAACACTACACAACACAGCTACCACAAAAAACACTACACAACATCAATACGAGCACAACACTAAACATAAACAACACTACACAACACTAAAAAAATCAGAAAACTACACTAAGCAAAAACCACTCCCAACCACTAACAGACACAACCACTGGAAACAACACTAAAACAATCACAAAACTACACAAACAAAGTAATAAACCAAATCACAACACAAACAACACAACAATACACCACAACACCTAAACAAACAATCACTACACAAACACAACACAGAAACAACAACAACAGGGAACAACAAAAACACTACAAGCACACAACACTACCACTAAACAAAACACAACACGACACATGCCACGAAACAAACACCAGCACAACACTACACAAAACACACACTACACAACGCACTACACAACCAACAATCTAAACAACACAAACACTAACCCACAACACTAAACAACCACAAACACTAAACACAACACTAACACTCAAAGCA